>NC_047085.1:384905695-385206767 GCF_902459505.1 Geotrypetes seraphini
ACTTGCTAGCACTCAGTAAGGATAAATGTAGCCCTCAGATACCTGTGCTGTGCAGTGATCAAAATAATCACACTGAAACAGCTATGTACAGGTTTGCACGTTGTCTTTCATCGGGCATATATGTAATTTTTTGAACTTTTTGATAATGCTTATAATTTAGTGTAAACAACAAACAAAAATTGTGATAAACTGTCACACTTATCTTTTGAGTGAAACACTTGTTTGTCAAGCTTGAACGGATGGCCCAATGGACCCGTTTCGCCAATTAAGGCTTCATCAGGGGTCTAGTTATTCAAGCTGTCATAATAAAAGAGAGAATATAACTTAAATAGTGTGGAAAATACATATAAAGGTTAAAACCAAGTATTCTTATTGCATAACGGTACTCACCATGTACAGCACGATCTGCCTTTGCAGATCTGAAAATGGCGTCGGCAAACTGCCGATTGTGCGCCTGCGTTATATTTTAAAATTGCAATGACATCATCCAAACAGCGTGATGCAATAAGAATACTTGGTTTTAACCTTTATATGTATTTTTCACACTATTTAAGTTATATTCTCTCTTTTATTATGACAGCTTGAATAACTAGACGCCTGATGAAGCCTTAATTGGCGAAACGGATCCCATTGGGCCATCCGTGGTATTTCAAATATTAAGCATGAAACTGTTGATGGACACAGAGGATCTAGAATCAGAAAATAATATTAAGTATTGAACTAAGGCCAGGACTGGGCAGACTTGCACAGTCTGTGTCTGTATATGGCCATTTGGGGGAGGATGGGCTGGAGAGGGCTTCAATGGCTGGGAGGGTGTAGATGGGCTGTAATCGGTTTTAACGGAGATTTCGGCAGTTGGAACCCAAGCACAGTACCGGGTAGAGCTTTGGATTCTTGCCCACAAATAGCTAAGAAGGAAAAATTTAAAATTTAAATTGAATCAAGTTGGGCAGACTGGATGGACCATGCGGGTCTTTATCTGCCGTCATCTACTATGTTACTATGTTACGTGGATTAAAAACTGGCTAGAGCATAGGAAACAGAGAGTGGGGGTAAATAGACAATTCTCAGACTGGAAGAGCATCACCAGCAGGGTGCCGCAGGGCTCAGTGCTTGGACCTGTGCTCTTCAACATCTTTATAAATGATCTGGACATTGGTACGACAAGTGAGGTGATTAAATTTACGGACGATACGAAGTTATACAGAGTAGTGATGACACAGGGTGATTGCGAAGATCTGCAATGGGACATAATCAAGCTCGAGAAATGGGCATCGAAATGGCAAATGAGTTTCAATGTGGATAAGTGCAAAGTGATGCATGTTGGGAACAAAAATCTCATGCTCGAATACAGGATGTCCGGGGCAATACTTGGAGAGACCTCCCAGGAAAGAGACTTGGAAGTTCTGATCGACAAATCCATGAAGCCATCTGCACAATGTGCTATGGCGACGAAAAGGGCGAACATAATGCTAGGAATGATCAAGAAGAGGATCATGAACAGATTCGAGAAGGTTATCATGTTGCTGTACCGGGCCATGGTGCGCCCTCACCTGGAGTACTGCATCCAGCACTGGTCGCCTTACATGAAGAAGGATACGGTACTACTCGAAAGGGTCCAGAGAAGGACGACTAAAATGGTTAAGGGGCTGGAGGAGTTGCTGTACAGCGAGTGATTAGAGAAACTGGGCCTCTTCTCCTTTGAAAAGAGGAGACTGCGAGGGGACATGATCGAAACATTCAAAATACTGAAGGGAATAGGCTTAATAGAGAAAGACAGACTGTTCACACTCTCCAAGGTAGGGAGAATGAGAGGATACTCTCTAAAGTTGAAAGAGGATAGATTCCGTACAAATGTAAGGAAATTCTTCTTCACCCAGAGAGTGGTAGAAAACTGGAACGCTCTTCCGGAGTCTGTTATAGGGGAAAACACTCTCCAGGGTGTCAAGACAAAATTGGACAAGTTCATGCTAAACTGGACTCATTTGGAGCACTGGTCTTGACCGTGGGGCCACCGTGTGAGCGGACTGCTGGGCAGGATGGACCATTGGTCTGACCCAGCAGCGGCAATTCTTATGTTCTTATGTTCAGGCATCCCGATGCTCAGCATCCGGACTGTGGTTAGCGGTTGTTCAGGCTGAGGAGGAGGCAAAAGGAATGATTTAAGAATAGGTGGGAGAGGGGGGCTGGAACTGAAGCATCTCAGTGCATGAGAACGAAAGACAGATGCACAGAAAGACAGCGGGCAGGGAGAGAGGCAAAAAGAAAGAAAGACACACAGCGTGCAGGGAGAGAGACAGGAGCCAGGGAGAGAGACAGGCAGAAAGAAAGACAGACAGGGGTCAGAGAGAGAGACAGACAGAAAGAAAGACAGACAGACAGATGACTAGGGAGAGAGACAGACAGAAAGAAAGGGAGACAGACAGACGGGGGGGGGGCGGGCTGGGAGAGAGATAGACAGAAAGAAAGAAAGACAGATGGGGGGGCAGGGAGAAAGACAGACAGAAAGAAAGACAGCAGACAAAGGGGGCCACAGAGAGAGATAGAATGACAGACAGAAAAAAAGACAGACAGACAGTGGGCAGGGAAAGAGACAGACAGACAGAAAGAAAGAAAGACAGACAGACAGGGGGCCAGGGAGAGAGACAGACAAAAATAAAGACAGACAGACAGGGGACTATAGAAAGAGATAGACAGAAAAACAGACAGTGGGCAGGGAGAGACAGACAGACAGACAGTGGGCCAGACAGGGAAAGAGACAGACAGAAAGAAAGACAGATAGACAGCGGGAGGGACAGAGAAAGACAGACAGACAGCGGGAGGGAGATAGATATAAAGAAAGATAGACAGCGGGAGAGAGACAGAAAGAAAGGAAGAAAGAGACAAGGGCAGGGAGAGAGAAAGAAAGAAAGACAGACTGACATACTGTATATTCTAGCACCCGTTAATGTAACGGGCTTAAACACTAGTATAAATATAATAGGCATCTTAGAGATCTGGTAGAAGGAGGATAATCAATGAGACACTGTGAAACCAAGGTATAAATTACACAGAAATGATTGCACAGATCAAACTAGTGAAGAGGTAGCATTATAAGGTAATGAGGGGAGGGGGGTTAGGGGGAGCAGGGGTGGAATGGGGTGATAACAGTAAAAATTGGTTCAACTTTGGGCTGTTGCTCCCACTTCATTGTTGTTTGGCTCCTCTTTGCTATGTACTTGTTGCTGTGTATGTGTAGTGGTTTGTTGCCGTTGCTTGTAACTTGTTTCAAGCTGATTTAAATAAAGTTAAAAAAAAAGAATGGCATCGAATCAAGCATGCTAAAAGTTCTCTAGGCAATGAAATGCTTTGTGGAGCTTTAATACCATATGTGATCGAGAAAAGCATAGTTGTAGAGATATACTACGGTGCACCTAATCAGGATGAAGTGATGAAATGCTAGTTAGGGAATAGAATTGGCAATGCAGCAGCAGTAATGGGGAGAGTTCACCTACTCCAGTATTAATTGGATAAATGTCTGACATGATCAAGCTAGATGCCATAAATGCGTTGTGGTATATCTGGCCCTAGAACCCACAAAAGGCGCTGGGTGTAGGGGTGATGCTACTGTAGATCTAATCCTCACTGCAATGTGGGATCTGGTGTAAGAGGTATCAGTGGCAAAAGCAATCGTAACATAATCAGATTTAACATAATCACTGCGAGGAGGACAAGGAAAAGTACTGTAGTAGCATTTAACAAGGGCTGGCTCATGAGGTTGTGGCACCCTGGAACAATTTTGTTTTTTGCAGTCCTCCCCCTCTTCCCCTGCCCTGCTCCTGCCTCGAGGCCAAATGCAATTCAATCATTTAAACATGTATTTCCAAGTCAGTTGCAAGGACATTCCTTGATATTCTGTTTTCAGAATATCCATCATGAATGTATATGAGGGTTTGCACATAACAAAGGCAATCTATGCAAACCTCTCACGTATTCACTGTGGATATGCGGAAAACTGAATTGGTCCCAAGGTCAGTGACTCTTACTTTGGAGGTGGGGGTGGGGTTAAAGGGGGCAGGGCTAGGACAGGGTGGGACATTGTGGGCTTAGTTAAAATCCATGGGGCGGTAACACCTATGTCAGCAGTAAAGGGACGGTGGGGGCACTTATGAACACAGCTGCCTCCTCCACTTAGTACCTATGTTACTGATAGTATTATACACACTAAGGGCTCCTTTTGCGAAGGTGCGCTAGCATTTTTAGCGCATGCATGAAATTACCGTGCGCTACACCGCGTGGTACGCTTCTAGAATAACGCCAGCTCCGTGCTGGCGTTAAGGTCTAGCGCATGTGGCAATTTAGCGCGCGCTATTCCGCGCGTTAAGGCCCTAACGCACCTTAGTAAAAGGAGCCCCAAATGCACCAGGTAATTATTGATATGTGCCAAAAAAATCAAAATAATGAACCAAAATAATACAACATATTTAACAGAATAATATTGTCATCATTCTGGAAATATACACAGATACTTTCATACTTGGCTCCCTGTTGCTACCCAGTCCATCATAATATAAGTCACATTGAACAAACTCCATATCCAAAATCTAGTATTAGGCATATTGTGAAATAATGCTAAACCTTAGTCATACAGGACCTATAAAGCAAATCTACCATACTATAATGGCATTTATATCCAGGAGTCACGGTGCATCAAGGACCTATATAGGAAACATATCTGTGGGTATTAGAACATTAATACAAACAAACTGAATTGATTTTATACAGACACTTAATGCTATCAGAATAACTGACCTCTTTCACAAATATAGAACACAGGCAGGCTCTCACCAAGAATGGAATAAATAACGATAAACTAAAAATAGAGATATGTAGAAAAAAATTATAAAATGAAACCCCAAGAAGCTGAACTCTGCATATAGTGTAGCACCAGAAAAATAGAAATAATTATACATTTCCTTCTGTACTGTACAAAATAAAGATAGCAGATGAAAATTTTAAAACTGTCACAATCCACTCAATAAATTTAAAATTAATATATAAAAATAAAACAATTAGAAAATAAATATTGGCTTAACTTGATTTTTTTCTACTAGCTATTGGAGGCCAAAGTCTCTTTCCTTAGGTCAGGATAGTTTACTTACCTGAGAAAGGATGTTTTAGCTTTTGAGATCTACTCAAAAAGTATATTTGGCCCAATAAAAAATCTCTTTATTTTCTGTTAATGTGAACTAACACAGCTTCCATATTATTTCACCCTAAATTAAAAATAAAATTATATTTTCTACCTTTCTTTTGTGGTCATTTAATTTTCATAATTGTGTGGGTCACAGTTTCTGGTTACTATTTTCCTATCTTAACTCTTTCCAGGTTCTTATATCAATTTTTCTCTCTCCTCATGTTATTTTCATCTCTTCCACTATATCCATTTCAGACATTGATATTTCCCATTCAGCTTTCTTCTATTTTACTGACTCTCTTTCCACTTGAAAATCATTCATTCATAGTTTCCTTCACTCAGGCCCTCCCAACCTGTTTCTCTTATTTTGCAGTCCTTCACTAACTCTTCTTTCTTTTCCCTGCCACGAAGCATCTTTTCTCCATGTTTCTCTCTCCTCCCCATCCATAGAAACATGATTGGCAGATAAAGGCCAAATGGCCTATCTAGTCTGCCCATCGACAGTAACCATTATCTCTTTCTCTCTCCGAGAGATCCCATGTACTTATCCCAGGCCCTTTTGAATTCAGACACAGTATTTCCTTAGATTACTCTGGAGCCTATCACCTCTTAACTTCATCCTATGCCCTCTCATTGCTAAGTTTCCTTTCAAATGAAAGAGACTTGACTCATGCGCATTTATATTACGTAGGTATTTAAATGTCTCTATCATATCGCCCCTCTCCTGTCTTTCCTCCAAAGTATACAGATTGAGATCTTTAAGTCTGTCTCCATACGCCTTATGATGAAGACCCTACACCATTTTAGTAGCCTTCCTCTGGACCGACTCCATCCTTTTTATATCTTTTTGAAGGTGCAGCCTCCAGAATTGTACACAATATTCTAAATGAGGTCTCACCAAAGTTTTATACAGCGGCATCAATACCTCCTTTTTCCTACTAGCCATACTTCTCCCTATGCATCCTTCTAGCTTTCGCCGTCACTTTTTCAACCTGTTTGGCCACACAAAACTCCCCTGGATTTCAAACGTGCGGTCTTTAGTAGAATGGGGGAGTACCTGAAGAAAGAGCTGACAGGATGGGAGGACATAAGAGAAGTGGAAAAATAGTGGTTCAAATTGAAAGGAGCAATAAAAATAGCTACTGACCTTTATGTGAGGAAATAAAATAAAAACCAGAAAAAAGGAAACCAATATGGATCTCCGAACTAGTGGTGGAGAAAATAAAGGCAAAAGACTTGCATTTGTGAAATATAAAAAAAAAACTCAAGAAGAAGAGTACAGAAAGCAATAATTGAAACTGAAAGACGTCAAGAGAAAGATGTGTCTGGTGAAAGTGCAAGCGGAAGAGCAAATGGCTAGCAATGTACAAAAGGTGACAAAAATTTTTTCAGGTATATTAGTGAAAGGAGAAAGAAATGATGAACTGCTATTTGGAGAGTGATGAGGAAAAAGCAAACGTGCTAAACAAAATACTTCTGTTCTATGTTCACGGAAAAAAATCCTAGAAAAGACTGTGATTGGCTGGCAAAGTTACACGTGAAAATGGAGTGGATACTGTGCCATTCATGGAAGAAAGTGTTTATGAACAACTTGAAAAATTGAAGGTGGACAAATCCATGAAACCGGATGGCATTCATTCAAGGATATTGAGGGAGCTCAGAGAAGTTCTGGTGGGATCCTCTTAAAGATTTGTTCAATAAATCCTTAGAGAAAGGAGAGATTCTATGGGATTGAACAGATGTGGTCCCTCTTCACAAAAGTGACTACAGAGATGAAGGAGAAAAGTACAGGCCGGTAAGCCTCACTTTGATTATTGGAAAAATAATGGAAGTGTTGCTGAAGGATCTTAGAATCTAATGGATTACAAAGTCCGAGGTAATATGAATTTACTAAAGATAAATCGTGCCAAATGAATCTAATTTAATTCTTTGACTGGGCAACCACAGAATTGGCTTGAGGACATGCACTAGATGTAATATACATAAATTTCAGCAAAGCCTTTGAAATGTTCCTTAATGAAGGCTCTTGAATAAATTCGACATGCTGAAGTTATGGCCCAAAGTGGTGAACTGGATTAGAAACTGGTTGATGAACAGATGCCAGAGGGTAGTGGTTAATAAAATATGTTCAGAGGAAGGAAAAATGAGTAATGGAGTGCCTCAAAGATTGGTGCTGGGGCAGATTCTGTTCAATATGTTTGTAAGCGACATCACTGAAGGGTTAGAAGGTAAGGTTTGCCTTTTTGTGGATGATATCAAGATTTGAAACTGAGTGGACACCCCAGAGGAAGTGGAAAACATGAAAAAATATCTGCAAATGTTAGAAGAATGGTCTAACATCTGGCAACTAAAATTCAATGCAAAGAAGTGCAGAATGATGTATTTGGGAAGTAGAAATCTAAGGGAGCTGTATGTGCTGGAAGGTGAGAGGATGATATGCATGGATGGGAAGATAGATTGTGGTGATAGTGTCTGAAGACCTGAAGGCAATGAAACAGTGTGACAAGGCAGTGGCTGTAGCCAGAAGGATACGAGGCTGTATAGAAAGAAGAGTAACCAGCAGAAGAAGGGAGGTATTGATGCCCCCCGTACAGGTTGTTAGTAAGGCCACACTTGGAGTATTGTGTTCAGTTTTGGAGGCTGTATCTGGCGAAGGATATAAGAAGACTTGGAAGTGGTCTAGAGGAAGGCAATGAAAATGGTAGGGGTCAGTGGCATACCTAGCCTATGTGACACTCAGGGCCCATCATTTTTTGACCCCCCCCATCTGTATGAAAACCATGATTTTTAGTAACAATCCACCTGTCACACAAGAGTGTACCTAGGAAAAGGCAGCATCTTACATTCTTAAGTGAGCAGTACAACATCAATACACCCATTATAAAACTAAACAAGCCAGACTAGTACAGCTCAATCCTGCACAGTCAATCCTAACAGAAAACCATGTCTTTCGAACACACAGAACACAGAAAACACCTTTGCCTAGTATGGAATATGTAATCACAAACTAACCCCTCCCCCTTTTACAAAACTGTATTGTGGGTTTTTTAGCCATGGTGGTAATAGTTCAGACTCTCATAGAATTCTGAGCATCAGAGCTGTTACCACCATGGCCGGCGCTAAAAAAACGCTCTACAGTTTTGTAAAAAGGGGATAAAATAGAAATATGTAGACAAAGGTTAAATTGAATCACCAAGAAGCTTGACTCTGCATACAATGCAACACAACAGAAACAGTGATGCATCTCCCCTACAGCAAAAAAATAAATAAATATAATTTTTTTTCTACCTTGTCTTCTCTGGTCTCTGCTTTCCTTATCTTCTTGTCACTCTCTTTCTTTCATCCTCTGTCTACCCTCTCTCTGCCCCTTCTATATGGCATCATCTCTCCTTCTATTCCCCTTCCAGAAATCGTATGTCTTCCCCTTCCATCTCCCTTCACCCCCATTGGTCTGGCATCCATCTTCTTCCCTTCCCTCCTCAAATGGTCTGGCATCTCTCTCCTCTTCTTCCCTTCCCTCTCCCACACCCCCATGGTCTGGCATTTCACTCTCTCCTCTCCCTTCCCCCAACTTCCATCAGCATCTGCCCCCTTTCTTTCCCTCAAACCCAATTCCCTCCAGTATCCTTTCCCCACACACCAATTCTATCAGCATCTGCCCCTTTCTTTTCGTCCAGCCCAATTCCATCCAGTATCTTTCCCCCTTATGTCTCTCTCCCCTTTCTCTGCACACCAATTCCATCAGCATCTGCCCCTTTCTCTCCTTCCACCATCCTTCCATACCATCCTGACCCCCTTTCTCTCCCTCCATCCCCCTTCTATGCTCCTCTCTCCCTCCAATCCAGCAAGGTCCTGCGATGAGTGCTTCTGCTGCATCTGTTCTGGACGAGGTATGTGACATCGGAGGGGGTGGGACGGCAGATGCAGGGAGTTGTGGCAAGGTCCCATGATGATTGCGGCTGCTGGTCCACCCCCTCCACCAACCCTTACCTCTTCTGGAGTAGAGGTGGCAGAGGGCAGTCATCGCGGGACCTTCCTGCACTTTAGCATGGCTGCCAACTCTGCTTTGGAATAAGTATGGCAGCCGTGCTGAGGTGCTGGCGCCATTTAGAGCAGCGCGGGAGGTTCCAGACCCTGACGGCCGGCTCTGTACCCCCCTAGAGCTTGCACCCAGGGCGGTCCGTACCTCCACCCATGCCCTTGGTAAGCTACTAGTAAGGGGTATGTGCCAAAAGATGTATGAGAAGAGACCGGAAGGAGGAGGAGAGGAGGGACAGATTTTTAAATACCTGAAAGGTATTAAGATGAATCACAAATTAAAGGCAATTGTTAAATTATGCAATAACCAGAACAGAGCTAGCAGAATGCAACATATGTACTTGTAAATTGCCTGTTGGATAGTTTGTTCACACACAGTGCAGTGCTTAGCCTATAGTCGTGTGGCAGAAACATGGACGCTCCATTGCAAGATTGCACCATCAAAGAATAGCGTGCAGTAGTGCGTTTTCTTTAGGCAGAGGGAGTGAAACCTGTGGAAATTTACCATCAGATATTGACTTAGTATGGACATTGCACCATGAATCAATGAAAGGTTTATGAGTGAGGTTTAAAGAGGTGCAACCGACAAAGGCCATTCTAGTCGCCCATCAATATCATGCACACAAGAGCACATTGACAGGGTGGATGCCTTGATTAGAGAAGACTGACGGGTAATGGTATCTCAATTGGCTTCAGATTTGAATATCAGCTATAGAGCTGCATTTGCCATAATGTATGATGACTTGGGATGCAGGAAAGTCTGCACACGATGGGTTCCCAAACAGCTTACTGATCTGCACAAGCAACAGCTTGTGGAGGCTGTGACCCAGTTCCTGAGATGGTATGAAGAAGATCCAAGAATTCCGGATAGAATTATTACTGGTGATGAGACATGGGTTCATCACTGTGACCCAGAGAGCAAAAGACAAAACATGATGAAGTAAAGGAAGCAGTATTCACCTGGCTTTGGAAGCAGCCGAAAACTTCTCTGCAGGAATGCGGAAGCTAATTGAATGATACAACAAATGCATTGTCTTGCACAGGAACTATGTGGAAAAGTGATATGTTCAATTGCTCACAGTTACTTCTACTAAAACCGTTAAATGTATTTTGCCTTTTCTTTTTGATTTACCGTTGTATTAATACAGAACCAAGTCTTTTCCAGAGAAAGGAAAATGGTAAAATGAGAGGGCATAAATTGAGGTTGCTGGGTGGTAGACTAAGGAGTAATGTTAGGAAATTCTTTTTCACAGAGAGGGTGGTTGATACCTGGAATGTGGTAGAGAAGAAAATGGTGACGGAATTCCAAAAAGCATGGGATAAACACAGAAGATCTCTAATTAGAAAATGAATGGTTTAAATAGAAGAAGTAAGGCCAGTATCGGGCAGACTTGCATGGTCTGCGTGCCACACGTGGCAATCCAGTTTAGGATGGGCTGGGGAGAGCATCAGTGGGAACTTCAGCAACTTGGAACATGAGGAAGTTTGTGGGCAGACTCTGCTACGTATCCCGCTAATGATGAGATGGTCGGATATGCTGGAGTGAGCTTTGATGGCAACCCCAGGAGTTAGAACCTAAAGACAGTACCGGGTGGACTTTACTGTCTATGGCCCAGAAATATCAAAGAAAAAAGACAATTGAATCATGAATTTATAATGCTCGTAACTAATAATGGGCAGACTGGATGGAGCTTTCAGGTTTTTATCTGCTGTCATTTACTATGCTTCGGTTGCCTTTTTCTATTTATTATTGGAGTACATGAATTTAAGGTCTTCTATAAAGGTAGCATATTTCAGTTTGATGTCTTGGATTTTTCAGCTTTGGTTATCTAGTCATGATCCTTTGAGGTACCACTCTATTAATGATGCCTTTGCACATTTTTCCTTCAATTAAATTTTTATGAGGAATTTTCCTTCAATTAAATTCCTTCCTTCAATTGTTTTTCCTTCAATTAAATTTTTCCGAGGAAGAGTTGAAAAGATGAGTTCCAAAACCCATTAAATGCATTAAAAAAAAAGAAAGAGTTAATATTGGAAAGAGACTGCTTTTATAGGCATTTATTCATAAGCTGTATGATATTCAGTGAAAAACTTTTCTTTTGTAGGCTAGAATTCTTGAGAATAAAACTTACATTTATCCAGATAACAGCTTGTTATCTTTTTCCTTTTCTTCTAATCCTTTATCCTTGTCAGTAGAATTCTGCTAGTAATATTTTTGCTGCAGAATGCTGTTTGATTTACCTTTCAATATTAATAGATTGTCCCTTTGATGTAGATTATAGCCTTGTGGATTTTACTTCATGCTTTCTATTTTAGGTGTTTAACTTAGCTGTTTTTCCCTTTCTTAAACCCCAACACATCTATCATTCTCCACATGGAGATCCACTGGCAGCTCTTCAATCTCTTGCTCTTTCCTGCCTCTACTCTCTGCATCTCAGTCTGTTCCACATTATTCACATCCTCCCGCATAATTCATTTAATCCTTCATTTAATGGCCCATTACTACTACTTATCACTTATATAGCACCGAGGCGTAAGCAATGCTGTACATTTTGACATTTCCCGTCTTGGCAGAGCTTATAATCTAACTTGGACAGACAGACATGACATATAGGCCTATCCCAGAGTTCCTTCTCATTCTGTTTCCTAAATGGCTTTACACATAAGGGACAATGTAAAGTTAGCCTCATGCTATATAAGCGTGGAGGGGCATAATAAAAATAAACGTCTAAGTCCCCTGTTGGCTTAGGCCCTAAACGCTGAAAGTAGAAGCAGGGAAAATGTCCATTCTCAAAAAAAACCGATCCTCACCCCGAAGTGCTGTGGTTCGGGGGAAGGGGTGGCCGATCCCCTTCGCGGCAGGGTTGATGAGCCATCTCTCCTGCCGCGATGGTTGTGGTGGGGTTGGGCAGGTTGCTGGTGCTGCAGCCGCGATCAGCTCAGCAGCCCCTTTTTCGGCACTTATACCTGTTTTGACTTGGTCTAAGTCAAAACGTATAAGTGCCGACTAGGCAACCTGTCAGAACCTTTGGTTATACCTCTGTACCACTATATCTCGGTCAGCCCACCTCATGCCCTTTTCCCTCCTCTACAAATGCCTCTTTTCGCTCTATGCATTTAGAGGCAGGGGAAAGGCCTAAGCTGGTTTAAGAAATGTCTAAAACCAGCTTTGGTTATGGGTACTTGAACGATCAGGCTTTTTGATCGTCCAAGTACCCATTTAGGCCACTTTGTAGACTTTTTATGTTTTGATTATGAGCCCCCTATTGTATATAACTTAGTAGCGCTACTTGTTGGTTGTTGCTAGCTTTCATATACCCTGTTTGTTGAAGAGCTTGTATATCACATTCTCATGGTGAAAAGACAGTATTTAAATTTTATTAAATGTAAAAAGCTACCAGTTAGACAACTGATTGTCTATGGTTTTCAGTACAAGATTGCATTTTGCAGAGATGCCAAGTTACCCACTTCCAGGCTGGAGATTTTTGGACAGTCCTGGATTTCTGACCATCCTGTCCTTGTGCATTATGGGGCCTGCAGTACTAATTTCAATGGGCAAGATCAGGTACTACAAATCCCACACTGCTTTTGGAGGGAATTTCAAACCAGGACTGGCCAAAAATCTCCAGTCTGGAATTGGATAATTTGGCATCTCCTGATTTTGACATGTGCATCCCTCAAAAAGAGATCACTGATCTGTATTGTTTTTATTTTTCTTCTGCTCAAGATGTCAGCTTTCACTTTGTTTTTTTCTGGATTCTTTGTCTATATCCATGCAGATTTGATGCTGGGAGGGGGTGGAGGGCAGATTATAGGGCAGTGGAAAGGATGAATTTCAAAATTTTTTCAGGCAGATACTGACCCATCACCTGCTGGGGCCAGTTCTGCATCAAGTTTCATGCTCCTGCTGGTCAAATTTACACTGCTTGGGTGGTGACAGTTATAGGAGGAATAAAATAAATGATGGCTTAAAACAATAGTCCCTCTTGAAAACACTTTAGACTTTATGCTTAAGGGAACAAATATGAGGGAGTGATTGCGAGAAGGAAACATTAGAAAATCCCAAGCTTAATTTTATACAGTAGATATGTCAATGAGACATGGGTTCTTAATGAAAAACATACGTTGCTGCATGAACATTAATTTAATGTATTTTTAAATTTTCTGATGCATAATCTTGCATTGTTTGCATGGTGGAATTATTGTGAAAGAGCTTAGCACCCCTCTCTGTTTTCAGAGCTTCTCTCACTGAACTCTTTTTTTAGATTGTTCCAGCTTTTGACTAAATTGCAAAATTGTTGCTGCTATTTGTGCCATGTTATATTTTTTGAAAAGTGGCTACTTTAAAAAAAAAATTATTATTAATGTTTGCACTTATTTGATGTCTAAAACTGCACTTTCAAAGCCTATTGAGACTTCTGCATTTCCTCTTGGTAATGGCCACAAATGGTGGTTTTCGTTTAAGGACTCTGTTAGATATATCTCTCATGTTTGTAGGGAGATATGAAGAGAAATGCCAGATCACAATCCATTTTGATGCATTAATTTATTATACAGTCACTTTGTATTTGGTCAAAATCCAATGGAGAGAAATTTTGCAAGCAACTATGTTGTGATTAACAAACAAGGTAACAACAAATGTGATACGTAAAGACCTTGACCAATAAATGGAACATTTGCTTTGCTCACTTTTTGAAATAACTTATTATAGTCCTCTTTTCTTGCTATTTAAAAATACACCTTTTGAATGTTTACTTTTTGGAAATTTATTGGGTACTTGTGACCTGGGTTGGCCACTGTTGTTAATAAGATAGACTTCATGGAACTTTGGTCTTTCGTAGTATGGTTCTATGGCAGCAATCCTATAAATTGGCACATCAGTTTGGGGCAGCTGCATGCAACTAGTGAGAATGGCTTCCCCATCAGGTCCTGTCTGAGAGAACTTTGGTTTTGGAAAGCATCCGCAAAGGTGAAGGGAAGGGAGAGAGATAGCCCGATAAGGAGAAGAGGTTGAGTGGCGCTTTAAGTTTATTGTGTGGAGAAGGGACAGATGCTGAATGGAAGTGGGAGGGGATGGGGGTGAGAGAGGGGGGACAGATGCTGAATGGAAGGGGGATGAAAGATGGGAGTAGATGCTGGAAGGAAGTAGGGAGGAGAGAGAAAAAAGGGCATATGCTGGATTGGGGGACGAGTTAGATACTGGAAGGGGTGAGAGAAAGAGATGGCAAGCTGTAGTTAGACATAATGAAAGGGTGAAATTGAGGACTGAATAGTAAGAAAAAATTTAGACAGAGGCAGAAAATATATTGAGAAGGAAGAATAGGGAAGAAAAGGAGGAAGGGAGAGGGGAGAGAGATGCCAGAGCATAGGGTTAAGGGGAGGAGACAGATATCAGATCTGGGTGGGAGGAAAGGAGGAAGGAGACAGATACTAGATCTAAGGGGAGGAAAGGAGGAGATAGATGCTAAAATCTGTTGGGAGGGAGGGAGAGATGGAAGGGAAGAAGACAGATGCCACACCATTGGGGGAGCGGATGGAAGTAGATGGATGCCAGACCAATTGGGGGGGGGGGGAGGGAGAGTTGGAAGGGAGAGACAGACAATTTCTGGAAGAGGCATGGAAAGAGCAGATGCTATATGGAAGAAACAGGGCAGACAGTGGATGGAAGGAAGAGAATGATGAAAAGATGAGGAAAGTAGAAACCAGCCAACAAAGGTAGAAAAATAATTTCTATTTCTTTTATTTATTTCTTTTTGCTTTAGGATAAAGTATTATTGTAGCTGTGTTGATAAATATTTAAAAATAGAAAATGGAAATAAGGTGATCATTTTTATTGGTCTAATTTTAATACATTTTTTTTACTAATTCAGAGACCAAAACTCCCTTCCTCAGGTCAGCAGTATAGTTTACTGTCCTGAAGAAAGAGGTTTTAACCTCTGAAAGCTAATTGAGAAATGTATTAGTTCACCATGCCCAATGCCTCCTACCCAAATGCAAAATATAAATTGGTGGGCTTCCCAATGCCCTGCCAGCTGAAGATCTCTTCCTTCAGGAAGGAAGCGGGGATTTGTTCAGAGATGTTGAGGGGTTGCATAGAAGAAAAACTGTACACTGACACTGGTATGGTAATCTTTGTTTGTTTTGAATTTTAAAATAAAAGAAAAAAATAAATCAAGTGGAAATAGAGAAGTAAATAAGAAAACAGGTAAATAAATGGAGGCGGGGCAGGGTGGGGCGAGACAGGGGGCTCAGTGTATTTGTGTGCCTAGGGGCCCTCAAAGAATTAATTCTGTCCTGGTGATGTGCACCATTTTATAGAATGCACCTACAAAGTTTTGCGTGTAACTTCTAATTATTGTCAATTAGCATCAATTAGTTGTTAATTGCCAACTATCAGCATCGATTGGCTAGTTGAACAATTGAGTTGCACACGCAAATCAACTTTGCAAATCAATTTGCATGTTCAATTTAGGACATCATATATAGAATTTAGGCCTTAGTGTCAATTCTATAGTGGCATCATGGGACCAAAATTCCATTACTAGCTTGAGTTGGCATTGGCCAACAACTGGTATTCGATAAACTATGGGGCTCAAAATCCAAAAAACACTTTTGACTAATTATGATTTTCCAACTGTGGCCCATTGTTTGCATTTGACAAGATTGGACTACTGTAATTCCTTGTTTTTGGGCCTGGCTAAGATGAAGATGAAAGCTCTACAGGTGCTTATGAATTCTGCAGCTAGGATGATTAGTGGGGTTGCGAAGACAGCACATATTAACCCCCACATAGAAAAGTTTGTGGCTACCAATTGAGCAAAGAATTCAATTCAAAGTGTTATCATTGGTACATCAGATTGTATATCAAACTGTATCATATTGGTTTCAGCTCTTCTGGGAGGTTTATAAACCTCCTAGAGCATTGCATTCTGAGAGGGGCATGAAACTGGTAGCTTCGACAATTGGCAATGTAAGATATGTGGCAACTCAACTTCAAATGTTTTCTATTTCTGGGATGTCATATTAGAATAAGCTTACTGGCCAACTAAGATTATGTGCAGATCATTATAGCTTTAAGAAAATGTTGAAAACCAAGCTGTTTGTAGATGCATACTTCTGATTTGTCTTTCCTGAAATTGTTTGGGTATTGAAGAATCTGTAGGTTGCATTTCTTATGTGTTTTGATATTGTTTTTAAGAGTAATATGTATTATTTGTGTTTGCCTTATGTATGTTTATATGGAAACTGCTGCAGCTCCAGGTGGTATACAAAGTTTTTAAAATAAATAATAAATAAAACATCACAAAAAAGCCTTAGTTAGCATTTGGATGTTTTAATTGTGAGGCACCCAAGTGCCTATAATCAAAACCATTTTCCTGGACATCTAGTGGAACATTTCTCCTGCTGTGCATCCAGAGTTCCAGGGGGCATGATAAGAAGGCATTTTATTGGTGGGCTTTGGGTGTGCTTAGCTTGACATCTAGCACATATTTATTTTTAAAATGTATACATCACCTAGAACCAACATAAAACCAACATAGAACCAACATAAAACAGACTTTTTAAAATTCTACCATACATAAAACACTTCTTCCCATCCAAATAATTCACATAAATGCTGTTACAAATAGATGAGTTCACTCGGAAGGGCATTCCAAAGACTTTACCCGCAATAGAGACCTTGAGGTCCTTGTCTTAGAATAGTGTGTTTTCACATGACAGCTCATTGATAACATTCCATTTCTTGACCTCAAACTTATCCCTGGGCAATACACTTCCAATACCTATTGAAAGTATACCAGAGCAGGATAGTACATTACTTGGTGGTTAATCGACATCTCTTTGTACTGTACTTTCTGCAATGCTGGCAGCCAATAAAACAGCTATAGGATGGGAGTTATATGTGCAGACCTAGGAACCCCAGTGATCAACCTTGCAACAGCATTAATCAAAATGCATTGTAGTAAGAGTGGATAGTGTAGCTGGTTTTAAGAAAGGTTCGGACAATATCCTAGAGGAAAAGTCCATAGTCTGTTATTGAGAAAGACCTGGGGAAAGTCGCTGCTTGCCCTGGATTGGTAGCATGGAATATTGCTACTCCTTGAGTTTTGGCCAGGTACTAATGACCTGGATTGGCCACCGTGAGAACGGGATACTGGGCTTGATGGACCATTGGTCTGACCCAGTAAGGCTATTCTTATGTTCTTATATCCTCGATGGAACTTAGATGTTTGGAGCTAGACCTGTTATAGAAGTGTCCAAGTGTCACAAAGGTACCCAAACGGACCACATGATCACTGGATACATTAAGGTATGGCATCCCCACATTCCCCCAGTGGTCACTAAACCCTTCCTACCCCCCAAAATCTGAATGAAACAATACATGCCTGTCTCTAGAACAGCAGCACTTAGTATGGGTAAGCCTAATAGAGTCAGGTGGCTTAAATAACCTGGTGGATGGGCTAATGACTCATAGAGAGGAGGACCTAGGCTCTTAAACCACTCTAACCACTACATTTATGGTGGAAAGTGTGAGTCCACCAAAACCCTAATCTACTGCCATATAGGTGTCATCTGCAGCCATGAGGGTTATTGGAGTCACAGACAGGTGGGTCTATTAGGTTTTGGGGACGTTGTGGAGGGCTCATCATAAATTATAAGAGGGCTATAGTGAGATGTGCTTCTGGCACTCTTTATGTGAAGTTCACATAAAGGTGTCCCGCTCTAAGGTGTCCCGCTGCTTTGTTGGCATGTCTCTGTGGCCAGTTCATCACAATGATAGCCCATGTCCAAATGGTTTGGATTTGGACATTTTCAACTTGGACTTTTCTGTGGTCAAAAATGGGGTATGAAGTTAGGCGTCCTAAGGGTTGAACGTCCTGTTGGCCTGGACGTCCAAGTAGTCAATTTTTGGGGAAAAAAACATTTTTGGACATCTAGTGGTTCGGCTTTGAAAATGGATGTTTTTGTGCTTTCAATTTGGGCATTTAGTGGGAAACATCCAAATCGGACATTTTGAAAATGTGTAACTGGGAGAAATGCTCATCACCTGCTCATGCTCCACGTATATGTTACACCTCTTGCAGTTAGGGACCATGGCACTTAGATGCTACCTTATAGACTAGCACATAGTGCATATAGGCATCCAATTGTCAAATAACATAGTAACATAGTAAATGATGGCAGATAAAGACCCGAGTGGTCCATCTAGTCTGCCCATCCATACATGCTTCATAAATTAATTTAGTTTAAATGGTCCTTTTTCTTAGATATTTCTGGGCCAGAAACCCAGAGCCCTGTGCTTAGGTCATAACTTCTCTCTTTACTAATGACAACTATCAATTAAGTTCTTGTCAACCAGTGCCTTGGTCAGATCACTTTCTAGTATCAATCATTTACTCAGCCTCTTTTACTAAAATAGTTACAACTCACCAGACCAGTAAGTATAAAGACTTTAATAATCTATCAGCAGATTCAATTGTAGCAAATTTAAATCCACATCTCTTGGATTTAAAAATTCATTCTTTAGAAGATCTTCTATCCCAATGGAATGCTTCCACTAAGCTTCTACTAGACAAATTAGCCCCGATTCAAATAAAATTTATCTCTGCACGAAAAAGGTCCAATCCCTGGTTTACAGCAGAACTAAGCCTAATTAAAAAACAACTTTGATCACTTGAACGAAGCTGGAGAAAAAATAAGAGTCAATCAAACTCTGAAAAATTTAAAATGAAATATTATTCAAGTCAAATTCTAAAACCCAAAAATGTTTCCATGCTTTATGCTATTCTAAAATCGATTACTCCTACATCTAAAAAACAAGTTCAAACTTCCAATTCTTTACCTACAGCACAAGAACTTGCAACCTGTTTTATAGAGAAGATTAACAACATAAGGAATAATTTAACAATGAAACAAGATCCTACTCCTGTTCTGGAACACTTGGAGCCAAGACTATCACTTTCTTCAAAATGTTCACAATTCAATCTTCCTAATCTTAGAGAGTTAGAATCTCTTATTAAAACTATCAATACCAAAGGAACGCAATCTGAATCAATCCCTCCCTTTCTTCTCAAGAGATATTTTGCAATTTTTGGTCCTTCAATACTTACCTTAATTAATGAAAGTCTGCAACAAAGTGTCATGCCTTTAGCATGGAAAAAAGCAATCATTCGTCCCATCATAAAAGATCATAAAATCAGTTCAGAAAAAAAAAATCAAACTATAGGCCAATTGCAAATATCCCTTATTGGGCAAAATTGACAGAAAAGATTGTATTTAATCAAATATCAGAATTCGTAGAAAAAACGAATGTCAGAATTCGTAGAAAAAACAAATGTCTTACACCCAAATCAAACGGGTTTTAGACAATATCATTCCACTGAACATTCACTAATTGGAATGACAACTTCTATACTCTACCATCTAGATCATCACACATCTGTTCTTTTGATTTCAATTGACCTTTCATCAGCTTTTGATACTATTGACCACAATCTCTTACTAGATAGACTTCAATCTATTGGCATTACAAACCAGGTTTTGCTGTGGTTTAAATCTTACTTTGATAATCGTTCTTCTACTGTCTTCTTTAACAATACAACTTCAGAAAGCTTTTCTGTTCCTTATGGCATTCCGCAGGGTTCTATTCTTTTTCCTCTTCTATTCAATATTTTTCTTGCGCCCCTTATGACACTCTGTCAGTCTATTGGTTTTACCATATTTGCATATGCGGGATTATCTTTGATGATAAACTATCTTATCATGACCATATCAGTCATGTTGTCAAATCAACTTTTTATAGACTCCGCCAAATCCATTCAGTTTCCAAATTCTTATGTCCAAAATCTCTGAATATTCTAATTCATTCTCTGGTTATTTCTAAAATTGACTATTGTAATGCCCTGTTTAAAGGATTGGCTCAAAAGGAAATTAGACGTCTGCAAATTATCCAGAATGCCTCAATCAAACTTATTATGAAAGCCCAAAAATTTGATCATGTGACACCCTTACTTAAAAAAGCACATTGGCTTCCAGTTGCTCATCGTATAATGTACAAATTATGCCTGCTCACCTTTAAGTCTTTGACATTTAAAACCCCAGCTTTTATTTATAAAGTCTTAATTCCTTATACTTCATCTAGATTATTGAGGTCAAATGACCAACATTTATTAGTCATTCCCTCTCCTAAAATTATTAACATGCAGCGGCAATCTATATTTTCAGACATTCCTCAATCCTGGAATGTCCTTCCAATTTATCTAAGAGAGGAAAAGAATTTTGAAAAATTTAAGAGCAAACTCAAAGGTTTTCTTTTTAAAGATGCATTCAATGATTAAATGAATTGCTTATGGCTCTTAATCCATCTTTAGATTTTTTTGATAGTTTTCATTTCCCTTTCCTATTGTTTTTAACCCTAATTGTTTTTCTTTATAACCAGATTGTATTTCTTTCCTAGTTTTCCTTGTGTTTGATTGTATGTGCAAGTTGACTTATTAATATGTTTTAGTAGATTTAGCACTTGTCAGTTATGTTTGTCTTTCTTAACTCTGTAACTTTTATCAATTTGTACATCGCTTAGAATTCGGAATAGACGATTACGGTAATCAAATTTTATAATAAACTTGAAACTTAAAACTTGTTCCATCTATTGGAGTCTCCATCAAAGCTCACTCCAGCCCATCTTAAGCATCCCAGCCATTGAAACCCTTCCCAGCCTGTCCTCAACTGAATAGTCCATATACGGAACACAGGTCATGCAAGCCTGTCCAGTACTGGCCTTAGTTCCTTCAATGTATACCCATTATTTTCTGATTATAGATCCTCTATGTTCATCCCACACTAGTTTGAACTCTGTCACCGTTTTCTTCTCCACCATCACCCTCAGGAGCATGTTTCACGCATCAACCACCCTCTCCTTAAAGAAGAATTTCCTGACATTACTCTTGAATCTACCACCCCTCAACCTCAAATTATGCCTTCTGGTTTTACCTTTTTCCTTTCTCTGGAATAGATTTTGTTCTATGTTAATACCTTTGAAGTATTTGAACGTCTGAATCATATCTTCCAGTCTCTCCTCATTAATGGCACCTTTAATGCATCGAGGTGTCTGGGACTGTATCTCCATGTACCAGTTTATAGAACTACCTTCTATATTTTTGGCCCTATCGATTTTCAATTTTTGTATTTGTGTCCAACACTGCAGTATTTGCCTATAGAACACAGTTACTCACCCTATCAACAGTTTTACGTGTGACCCATCTGTGACACTAAGGAGGCATTGTTCCTTAGAAATAAAAGGAACACATAGTCCAAGTGAGCTGTGGTTGCCTTTATAAGGATTAAAACAGACCTGCACCTTTTTTGATAAACTGAAGTTATTATCCAAAACAGAATCTGGAACCAGGATTAGTTGCCGTGTCATTATCACATGATGTTAAGCGAGATGTGACATGGGAAAACAGCAGGATAGCTCTGCTTAGGGAGCAGGAGATTACATGGATTCAGAGGTTACAATAGCTTTCAGTGGAAAACCAGCTGTGCTCATCAGAAATATAGCTCTTATATTTTCCATAAAATAATGACAGCTGGTTTATTAAAAAAAAATAAAAAAAAAAAAATATATATATATATATAACAATTTACTGAAAACTAGGATAGTCAATGAACAGTATATTATACGTTGTGTTACAGCAAAAATGTTAGGAACAATTTACTTCCACTATTTTTGTCTTTTGGTAGTAAAATACGTAGAACAGCAGCCCAGGGGCTTACTATTAAATCAGTTAGCACTGAGCAATGAAAGCCTCCCTCATGGGCAGAAAATGGGAACACAGTAGCTTAGATTCAGAAACCACTTTTCTTAACTATGCAGGGCACTGAGCCCCAAGGAGAAAAAAAAAGTGTCTCTCTCATTGGGTTGCATTGTAAACCCACCAAGAAGAGGAAAATAAATGTTCCTTGTTCAATAATAATGCTAATCATAATAACAACTTCAGTCTTTGACTTTTTATGACCTTCTCACCAATGGCAGAAGTGATTGTTTCTAAGCAGGGTGAAAGTAGCATGTATTCAATGTAGAGAGGTTTGTGCTGAGACCCTGCAGAGTGGCTGATCCCCTTCAGCATTTGTTTTGTACTAGAAAGAGAAAAATCTGAGAAAAGCATTCACACTTCATGCCTGTTTCTAGTGCTGCTAGACAGGCAAAATTAACTTGAATTCTTAGTTTTAAAGCCAGTGCATTGCTTTGATAGGTAATGAGGCACCAAAAAGAAAACGCAGAGAGGCCTGTGAGATAAAGCTTAACATGGATGTTAAAAATAGATGCTATGCCCTAAGACCTTACTGTGTATATGAAAATGGGCCCCCGATAGATTAACATATATGTGCTAAAATGACTACAAACTGGAATATAAATGAAGGAACATCATATTTATTTTATTTATTATTTATTTAAGCATTTATATACCACTTATAGCCTAAGGGGCTCATAATCGAAAGAGAAAAACGTCCAAAACCTGGCCTAAGTCGGCACTTGGACGAACATTGTCAAACTACGTCCTAGTGCCGATAATAAAAACGGATTTTGGACGTATTTCTAAATGACTTAGGCCTTCATAGTGCCGCTGAATGACCATATCTAAACAGGGCGTGTCAGGAGAAGTGTCGAGGGTGGGATTTGGGCAAGTCATGGGCCGGCTTAGACTTAGTCATACTGCATGTATAACTGAAAGTTATACATCACAGGATCGATGGAACTTGGACGTTGTGACTTAGACCATTTAAAACATGGTCTAAGTCACACAAACCCACCTAAAGTGACCAGATAAGCACTGCAAACACAAAATACAGACCCCCCCACACTACCCCAGTGATCACTGACCCCCCCTCATAAAAATATTAATCACAACTTGAAAATTGTGCCTCCCAAACATCATCACCTGGCAGCCTGGCATAGGAAAGCCTAGCCGTGCTGCACAAAGGCATCTTAAGCCGTCTTGGGGGTGGGTTAGGGACCCATAGAGAGGAGGACCCATGCCCATAAGCCCCTGTAATCACTGCATTGATATTAAAACGTGCACTCCCCTATACACCCCCTAAAACCTTTTTTACTGGCATATAAGTGGCTCCTGCAGCCATAAGGGCTATTGGGGTGGTAGATAAGTGGGTCTAGGGGATTCTGGAGGTGGTTTGGGGGGTCTCACCATAACCTATAAGGGAGCTGTAGTGAGGAGAAAACATGGCATCCTTTTTGTGAAGTTCACAGCAGAGCCCTGTAAGGTACCCCACTATTTAGGTGCCATGTCTGGGTGTTCAGTCCATCATTTTGCAGACCCCTCCCATGTCCAACAGGGCTTGTTCTAGGCATTTTTGACTTGCTGAAAAGTTGGATGAAAATGTGGTATAAAGATGGATGATATAACGACTTGGACGATCAGATTGACAGGACGTATACTTAGACAATTTTTGAAACGAAAAAAAATGTGGACGTATTTTTCGAAAATGTGTCCTAAGCTGTTTTTACTTTGGACGACTTGCGACTTAGACACAAATGGACTTAGACATTCATTTCAATTATGCCCCCCCCACGTGGTTTACATTCAGGTACTCAAGTATTTTTCCCTATCTGTCCTGGTGGGCTCACACTCTTTCTAATGTACCTGGGGCAATGGGGGATTAAGTGACTTGTTTACAAAATACCCTTCTCAAAAACAATTCAAAATCTTCATCCAAATTATTCAGAGGTGTTATTCTGCTATGAAACGCTCCTAAAACACATTAATAGCTTTTAATTATTATCAAAGGGGCAGAGCCTCAGATCCCTGTGTGTTGTAAAATCTTAACAATCACACTAGAAAGGGAATTAACCTCACTGGCTCATGCTCCCTCTCCTGCCCTTCTCTTTAACTGTTGTTAACTGTTGTTTGCTTAAAGTTCCAGCACAGATATTATTGTCAAGATCCATTATTGTATTTTTTGTATTCTTTGGTTCTTTTGTTATGCAAAAATTTTCAATAAAACATATTGAACTTAAAAAAAACAAACAAGGACTTAGCTTTCAAATCCCGGGCAGGGTGTGTTGAAAATTTCGCAGTGAGAATCATTATCACTCAATCCTGCTTTCTCTACTAGTCCTCTTGCCAACGTCAAGCTAGCTGTTGTTTTGCTCTCAGGCTGCGTCAGGGCTGTGGACCAGTGTTGCAGTTGACGATGCAGCTGTTTTGGGACAGTGGTATCTGGGACAGATGGCCCACTGAGCATGATATAAATTTGGAGCTGGCTTTTGTATCTCTGGACTTAGATATTCTTTCTTGCTTTTATACTGATGAAGGCTTTGTGTGATCAATGATTATCCTGGAAAATCTAAAAAAATTGCTGACAGTGGCCAGGGATCTTAGCAAGACTGAAGAAATTGCCTATAAATGCTGAAAAATAAATGAAATACATATTCCTGTAGTCAAGTGACTCTAGAGGTCTGAAAGCAGGTCCGGTCAGTAGATTTATTTCTAAACTAGTCTTTAAGCCCGTTACATTAACATGTGCTAGAGTAGATGTGTCTTTCTCTCTCTCTCTCTCTCTCTCTCTCTCTCTCTCTCTCTCTCTCTCTCTCCTTGGCTGCTTTCTGTCTGTCTCTTTTTCCTTCGCTGTCCACCACCACCCCTTGCCAGGTCCCCCTGTCCAGCAGTAGCCCTTCTCCCTTCCTTTTATGTCCCCCGTGTCCAGCAGCACCTCTTCTGTGCTCCCCCTGTCCCTCTTCCCTTCTCCCCGGTCCATCAGCACCTCTTCCGTGCTCCCCCTATTCCTCTTCCCTGCTCCCCGGTCCATCAGCGCCCCTTACCTGCTCCCCCTGTCCAGCATGTTCGTTTGCAGCCTGATGAGGATAGCAGCCAGCTGTAGCGAACCTCGCAGGCCACTATGCACCTCAGTAGCAAGTTCCCTCTGACGCGATTGCGTACGTCAGAGGAAACGTGCTACTGAGGTGCTGAGCGGCCTGCAAAGTTTCTTACAGGCGGCTGCTATTCTCACCAGGCTCCTTTGAAGAGCAGCATCGGCAGCGGTACTTGGCGGCGATGATGCGGCTCCTCCAGCAGCAGCGGTTGGTGAGTGAGGGCGGGAGGAGGAGAGTGGCCAGAGTGTTCCTTGCTGCCGGGTTCTAAAATGGAACACGGCCACGGATCACACACCACGGCGGCAGGGAACACCAAATCCTTAGGATTTTATTATATAGGATAAACCTCCCCAAGAAAACCTCCGAAGTTGCAGAGCAGAACGGACCCATAGAACATTTATAGACTGCAGCTAGACTAATTTTGGACTATTAGGAAACTAGTGCAGATGGAATTGGCAAAACATGATTTTCAGAATCAACAAGAAGCAGCTGCTATAAAAGCTACAACTGTTGAAAATGATAGGAAATTCTTTGTGCTGCCTTGGTTAGAGTTGAAAGGAAATTAGTTAGGCTAGAGAGCATCTTGGATGTACTAAAGTTGGAAGCTATAGCAGTACCACATGTTGCTGTGTGCAAAATATGGGCTTGATAAAATCCCAAGAATGACTAACAATGATATTAACTGGTCAAATTTGGGATGTATAAATATTCTGTTCTAGAGTGTGTAAAGCGGTGTATCTCAAACTTTGTGCCTCCTGAGATTCCAAGTGTGCCGCGGCACACTAAGGAGGAAAAGAAGTGCCTGCCATCTGACTTCTCTACGTGGTACTGTGCCAGCGCTGCCCGATTCGCCGAAGGCCTGCATGTTTCCCCCTTTTCTCTAGCATCCTCCGGCTTCCCCCCTGGCCTTCCAGTCTCACCTTTAAAGCTAATTACAGCAGCCTGCAGAGGATTGCCTGTAGGTAAAATGATTTTATTTTCAATACAGTGATTGAAATGTGTCAGTTTTGAGAATTTATATGTGTTGTGTATATTGTACATTTAGTAAAGGGGATGGGATCTGGGGCAGAGCTTGGATGGGTCTAGGGAGGTCTGTGGTTGGGGTACTCAGTTGATATTTGTTAGACTTAGGGGGTACTCAGTTTGAAGTAGTTGAGAAACACTGCTGTAGGCAATCAGCTGGCGCCAGTGCCTCTCCTTCTGTCCAGCCCTCTTCCCTGCTGGCACCCCCTACTGGCGTCTCAGGGCCCATCTGGAGGGCCTCTGCACATGCATGGACATCGATGTGATATGTGGGTGCCTCAAGCCGTGGCCACTACTTTTAATGTGCCCCGGCTCAAGAAGGTTTGAGAGACACTAGTGTAGAGCATTATCATGGTTGGACTACAAAGGGGGTAGAATTAAAAAAACTGGGGGAAAGCCCTAAGTATTTGCAAAGGAACGTATATAGCAAGGTAGCACTAGCTGAGGCCAGCTCCAATTGAATTGGAATCCAAAGTAAGTTGAGGGACCTGCCTAGCCAAAAAAACCCTCAAACTTTTGAGATCTGGATAAAAAGGGTGGACTTAAACCCTACCTCACCTATCAAGCAATATCCAACATAATAATAACCCTGGTACTCTCAAGCTTTGGCTACTGTAACGCTCTCCTGCTATGCATTCCAAAGTACATGATTAAGCAGTGAGATTTCTACTGGGAAAATCGAGGCTGACGAGTACCACCCTGCTACTGAAAGAACTACACTAGCTCCCAATCGAAAGCAGAGTGAAATTCAAAATCTTGTTGCTGACACACAAAATCATTCATCTCTCAGAACCACAATATCTAGCAGACAGACTACATAACCATACACCAGCACGCACACTACACTCGAGTCAAAACCTCCTGCTGGAAATACCCTCTTTCAGAGACATCAAATACAAAAGTGTCAGGAAAAGAATGTTCTCAGTGGTGGCTTCAAGGTAGTGGAATGCCCTTCCTAAGGAACTAAAGCTAGAAAAGGATACCGGAAAGTTCAAGAGAGGGATGAAGGCTATCCTCTTCACAGAATACTAGGAACATCTATAGGATAAACACAGTAGGGACAGGAGATAAGATAATCATAGCATAGAAAACCAGATTTATCAGGAAGTTAGTACTTCCAAGATGAATATAGCTCATGATACAGACACTTAAGCGTGAATTGAAATAGGAGTAGTATGAACACAGTACATGATACTAAATATGGATGTATATATTTATGTGTGTGTATAAGAAGGTTTAATATGAATAAAAATATGATATATTTTATATTAATATGTGCAAGTAGGCATATATAAGCAGATAGATTGATTATATATTTTAGGCAGGAGTAGGAAAGAGGATTGATTATGGTTTAAGAGGGCTGTATTGAGAACCAACTCAGAAAACGCTAATTCTGTGTATTGATTATGGTTTAATAATGTCTGTATTGAAACCATCCCAGGAAATGCAAACTCTGTATTGTAACACCATTACAAAGCTCATATAAACTGCTCTGAATTGACTCCTCCAGTCATTAGCAGTGGTATAGAAGCTTTCAATAAGCAATATTTATAAAAATGGATATTGTAGAAAAATAAAACAGATTTGCAAGAAGAAATTCCAATTCTGATAAGTTATAATATTAATCATAGGTGAAATTTAAAGGAATTGAATGGGCTTCGGTTCATTTACCATGGTGGCATCGCTATTATGGCTTTGTAAAAGGGGCCTAATGAATATTGAAAAGTATTAAAAAATAGAAAAATCTGAGAATCAAGATGGCGTCGGAGTGAGTCGTGTTATCAAGTGGCTCCTGCTTCGATCGGCAATTTTTACTTTTTCCCCCCAGAAAAAGTTACCTTGCTATGCCTAAGCGCAGGGGTAGCAGAGGAGCGTGCTTCTTGCCTCCTCTTCCACTTTTTTAACACAGCACGCGGCAATAACAGCTTATGCTGTTCCAGTTGGAGCGGGCGTTTCTGCTGACCGAGGAGGGCAGACCTCGGTCTTGGAAGGCGAAGTTTCGCTTAGCCCTTTCGGGCCTGGAGTTCCTCCGCGTCCCAGGACGATGTCGGGGACGCCCTCAGCTGCACAGGAAGCGCCGGAATTGATGTCTCCGGCGGCGCTGCTGGTCTCATCCCTGACCCCGGATGGGAATCGTAGCTTGCTGACTCTCTCACAGTCGGCATTAGAATTCGGAGGACCTGAATATCGGTGTGTAGCAGGGAATGTGGAGATGGAACCTTAGGTGAAGCTCCCCGGAATACCTGTCCCTGCTCCACTGATTAAACCAGCGGTGATAGATATGGAGGCGATCTGGAGCGCTTTAGAGACTTTGCACAAGGTATGCTCCCAGTTTGTTGTGTCTGAACAAAATACTAATACTCAATTTAAAACTTTTGAAGAAAAATTCCTACAACAGTCTCTTAGAATGGACAAATTGGAGAAATCTTTGGCAGATGTGAAGACTTCTACTAACTTACAGCTTAAGGACAAGGCTTTACTTACTAGGAAAATTGAAAACTTGGAGAATGTAAATAGGAATTTGAACTTGATACTCTTAAATTTTCCTGTCTCTAAATTTCAGTCTCCTAGGGATCTATTTCATTCCTTTTTAAATATAGTCCTGAAATTTCCTGAAAATTAATATGCCACCATTACAAAAGATATATTACTTAAATTTACCAAAGGAGGATAAAGAAAAAAGGAATGCATTACCAGGAGAATCGGATCTCACTGGTATGCTGGAGACATCCCAAGAGGAAATTGTGATTAGAGCCACTTTATTGGTAACTTTTGTTTTTCTTCAAGATAAAGAAGCAATCCTTTGTCTATTTTATAGTACTGAAAAAGTGGAATTTCATGAATTCAAAATTTCTATCTTTCCTGATGTATCGAAGTCGACGCAAGCCAGACGTAAGAAGTTTCTGGCTTGTCGTCAGTCTGTGTTGAGCTTAGGAGCAACTTTTCAATTATGTTTTCCCTGTAAATGTTGTATTACATATCAGGGTAACAGATATATTTTTTATGAACCCGATCAATTGCAATTCTTCCTTGAAGGTAAAGTAACTACAAGAATTCCGGAGACTTCCATGGAATCAGATAACCAGGCCATTAGTTAATTGACTCCAACTGCACTCTGTAATTTGAATTAATTTAGCTTTATTTCTTGGAATCCAACTACCCTTGGAAGTGATTGATTCTCTCTCTCCCAAAAATGTGGACTTTACTCATAGTCACTTGTGTGTTTATTATTTTATAATTGGTATTTGTTTCCTGTATTTGGATTATTATATTTCCTTTCAAGTACTGATTTTTCAACTTGTAAATGTATAAATAAAAAATAAAAAAAATAGAAAAATCTAAACATTAGGTTAAAATATTTTATTAAGTCCCTTTTTTACTGAGCCTCAGTAGAGGTTTCTACTGTGGCCCAGAGCGCTAAATGCTCTGTCGCTCATAGGAATTCTGAGATCCTCTACTGCGGCTTAGTAAAAGGGGGAGATAATTTCTTGGATGAACAAGGAATGATTAATTTTATTTTATTGACCTATGAGGGGCGTTCAATAATTTATCTACTTCAGTAGGAAGGAAAAGTTTTCAAAAAAATTTGTTTTATTTTCAATATAGTTCCCTGATAACTCCATACACTTCATCTACTTTTCCTGCAATGACTTTAACTCCTTTGAAAATAATTCTTCTCTTTGACCTTCAAACCACAGCTTCCTTGATGTCTTCATCACTTGAAAATTCTATCCACGAAGAGATTTCTTCAAAACTTGGAACAGAAAATAATCTGAGGGAGTCAGGGTAAGACTGTAGGGTGGATAGTTCAGCTGCTGAAACCCATATTCTGATTGCCATGACATGTGCGCTGGTGCATTGTTGTGAAGAAGCAACACGCCTGCTGTGAGTTTTCCTTGCCTTTTCTACTTGCTTGACTCCCACAAAGCGATCATTGTTTTGGCATAACTCTCCCCAATTATGGTTGTCTTGTGTGTCATGAACTCCAGAAGAAAAGTCCTTCATCATCCCAGAAGACAGTTGCATGACTTTGCCTGCAGATTTTTATGTCTTCAACTTTTTGGGATTTGGGTATGACTTATGCTTTCACTGCATTGACTTCATTTTGGACTCAGGATCTCTGTGATAGACCAGTCTCATCTCCAGTCATAAAACAATGAAGAAAATTCTCTTGGTCTTCATGGAGCATTTCCAAGGTATCTTGACTGCACTGGAGCCTTATGGCCTTCTGACATGGTGTCAGCATTCTTGGAACCCATCTTGCACTAACCTTGGATATGCCCAACTTTTCATGAATTATTTTCCAAACTGTACCTGCCAAGATGCCCATTTCTTCAGCTATTCGGGAAACCTTAATTCTTCTGTCTGACAAAATTAAATCCTTGACTTTCTTGCACATTTTTGTGGAAGTTGTTTCCACAGGCCATCCAGTGTGAGGGTCATCTTCAATGGACTCTCCACCTCACTTAAACTGCTTGCTCCAAATTTTTACTTTGTAGGATGATAGAGCAGGCTCGCCATAAACTACAGTCATGTGTTCATAGATCTCCTTTGGCTTTTTCCCTCCGGTAGTGAGAAATTTTATCACTGAATAGTGCTCCAAATCTAGCAGTTTCTTACTTGATTCACACAAGGACTCTTCTGACATTCTGTGTCTTGGAATGTTAGACTTGCATTAAGCCACATCTTTGCGTGAGAAACATTGAGGCTTGTCACAACATGTCAACATGCTTGTTATTTTCTTTCATACTCAGAGAAATTATTGCACAACCCTCGTAGATTTTCCTTACCAGGTCAGCATACCTTATAGTTCATTTATTTGGTTTTAGCTCACACCTTTTCAGCAGTAGCTCAGCAGATATTTCCCTGTCCTCAGACTAAAGGGTATTAAGCTCTAATGTGAGCTTAGCATGTGGGAAAATGCTTACTGCAAAATTGTGTTATTGGGGTTTTTTTTGCAGTAATTTAGTATTTTCTATGTGCTAAGCGTGTGTTAATGAACTTTTAAAGAATTTTTGGGAATGGACATGTCTGTGTTAACCAGCTAACGTGTTTTGAATAGCACTTGCTAACTTAGTAATACAAGTTAACACAGGAGCACTTAGTATCTCCTAAATAGGAGGCAGTAAGTGCTTCTGCATTAATGTTTTTTGCAGGTCTCGCATGCTATGAAAAAAATTAGCAAGGAGATGCAAGAAGAAAAAGAGTCCTATTGTATGGCAGAGTTAAAAATGGGCTTTGTATGCAGGAAAGTCTTTTGGTATAATCCTCTCTATCCAGTACCCAGTCTCTCAGATAACTCATGAGGCATGCCCAGTTATATTGCCTTTTGTCAGGCAAACATAATCGGTTCTCTTTCATTTCCCACTTACAGACCCTTTTATTAAGCTGTGTTAGGTGCTAACATGCACCAAATTGAATTTAAAATGGCATCCTGTGGTAAGTGCCAATTGTGCATACGCTAACCATGTGCTAAATGTTTTTAGATTTTTTATTGGGGGTAGGGTTTGTTGGGGGCAGAAAGTAGGAGTTCCTCTGATAATCAGCGCAGGATTACTGCATGATCCCTTGCCCTAGGGCTACCACATTTTAGTTAAATAAAATCTGGACCCATAGCCCCGCCCAGTTCTGCCCGTTCTGTCCACGTCATGCCCCAGCCCCGCCACCTCAACCTGTTCTTGTCGGTCAGGAGGGCATCCAAGCATCATATAAGTATCATATACCGTATATACTCTAATATAAACTGGGATTTTGGGGCCGAGAATTTGCAGGAGCCAGTCAGGAAGCCGCTTAGTGCCAAGCAGCAGCGTCAAAGCGCGCTCCTGCTCAGTGCCGCTCAGCAGCTGAAGAAACTGGAACTAGCAGTGGCCACGGCAGTGACTTACTGACCGAGTTAGAAGCGGGGCAGGAGCACAAAAAGATTGCTCCTGCCCGCTGCACCTCTGGACCACCAGGGATCAGCAGAGCTGGTACGACAGACAGGGCAGAGAGGGGGGCAGGGTGCAGAGCCTGGGAGGGAGGGAGTGAAGGAAGGGGGCTGGGTGCAGAGCCTGACAGGGGATGGAGGGAAGGGAGGTTGGTTCAGTTTCTGGCAGGGAGGGGGCTGGGTGCAGAGCCTGACAGGGGAGGGAGGGGGCGCTGGGTGCAGATCCAGGCAGGGCACTTGGCTATTAAGTCGCCCGACTTATATTCAAGTCAACCATTTTTCTTCATTTTAGGGGGGAAAATGAGGGTCTTGACTTGTATTCGGATCAACTTATATTCGAGTGTATATGGTAATATCTGTGAGGCCTCTTACCATAGTCTAAGGGCTCCTTTTACTAAGGTGCACTAGCGTTTATAGCGCACGCACAAAATTACTGCGCACTAAACCACGCGCTATGCTTCTAGAATAACTCCAGCTCAATGCCTGTGTTAAGTTCTAGCGCGCAGGGCAATTTAGCGCGTGCTATTCCACGCGTTAAGGCCCTAACACGGCTTAGTAAAAGAAGCCCTATGTTACTGTGCTTTCTTTCTGTTGATGGCACCTCTGGAACCAGATGCCTGAAGTCTCCCAGAATGGAATTAGATGTTTGCAGAGCAGAAGAAGAGGAAGCTTGTACAAAGGGTTTTGGAATCTGGGTGATTGGAAATCAGATCAGAGAATGAATAGTAGATCCAAGGGAGGCGGGTGCTAGATGGGTTAGGAATCTTATCCAAAGTACAGTGGGAAAGGAGGCAACACAGTATGGCACAAGCAGCAGCAGCAGTTCTTAAGGAGAAATAAAAACCAAATTCCATAACTAGGGTGGACAAGATTCCCATGTGGGGTTATCTGTTGTTTTTGTTCTTTTCTGTTTTAGTGCACTTAAGATACAGAGAGGTGTAACTTATACGGCGCGACAGCTACAACCATAAACTAAGGCACAGAGGGGTGTAAGCCATACAGAGAGGCAGGTACAATTCTGACCAGCTTAATGGGCACACTTTTTGGACCATACAGGTCTTTATCTGCCTCCATTTACTACGGGGCCCTTTTACTAAAGCATAGTGCGTGTTAAATGCCACACTGCTAAGTCTTATGGCAATGAAAAAACAATTTGCCCATTGTAGCTATTCTGATAATAAGGGGTAAAGGGGATTGTCACGTGTTATATCGCTTTTTCTGTGTAGTTTCCACAATCAAAGCTGTTTACATGGGGCAATGAAGTGTTAAGTGACTTGCCCAGAGTCACAAGGAGATGCAGTGGGAATTGAACTGACAAACTCAAGGTGCCGGGGGCGGCAGCTCTAACTACTAGGCCTCTCCTCTACTCCATAAATTCCATTGTGTGTTTGATGGTCAACCTTGACAAAATCCAACTTAATTCTCATTTTTATCTACTTTGTAGACACAGCTAACATCAGTTCTAAAAAAAAAAACACCTCAGCTGCTTCATACCTGTCACATGAATATTAAATGCTTCACGAGTAAGGAACTTCCCCAAAGTATGTTTCTGAAAAACCATGCAAGGCAGTATGAAAAGAAATGAGGTTACAAATGAGAAGGGTTTCCCCAGAAATACAGAGACGAGTCCAGACAAGTATGTGACTTAAGATAAGTAAAAGATCAGTTAATTAGGAGGCGGTTGTTAAACTTTATATCTGCAGCATTTTCCTCAAGCGATTTCCTCCTAAATTGTCTGATGCAGTAACTGCCACAGGAAGCAAATGTTTCATATTTTAAGGCTTTGTATCTGCACTCAATAGACAATGGTATTAATTAAAAGCTATAAAATTAGCGTGCAGTTGTCTTTCTGAAAAATCAAAGGAAATACAGTAAATGGTAGCCTTGTTAAACTGCTATTGTATGAAGTTTGGAATTGTGACAGTTTAAAAAAAAAATAATTTAACAAAAAGCGTAACTCAGATTCTGCATCTGGTTTTCAATAAGGCTTTGCTTCCCCTTCTTCAGACATTCTGCAGCTGGGTGCCCCTGTCATATTGACGCTTTTCACACAGCATAATGGGTTTCATACAATTTGGAATATTCTGCAGGAATTGGGATTGCTGTCATTCTTCTTTTCCTATGCATTTAAGCATCTCTTCTGCATACTTGGGTAAATGGACCAATCTCTGGAGCTATTTAGACTGTGGCATTTTTATCTTCATTTGTTAAAAAAAAAAGAAATATTTCAGCTGACTGGGAGGATATTCAGTTCACTACTGTGGGACACTAACTTCTCTGTGTAACTCTCTTTTTATGCCTTCAGATTTTTTAAAACAATATCAAGGACTTAAATAATTATATTAGTATTTATGGATTGCTAATAAGGCCCAGAAGGAGTTCAATGCGATTTACAATTTAGAAGAGCCTGGCTGTGTCCAGGATTTACATCATTTATGACATAGATATATTGGTTTGTGTTTGTGTAGGTGTATGATTATGGTATATGGTTTGTAGAGAAAATTGGCCATATCTGTTGTTGTAATCTTGACATTACAGGTTCTGGTATGAGTGTCACTTAACTGGTTTGTAGGGTGATGGCTATATAGAGAGCGGTTTGTGTCTTGTTTGGTTTCTGATGGTCATAGCCTGTTTGTTGGGAGGAGTAAGATATTTTTCAAGTAGGATTGTAGGCCTTTACAAAAGTTTTGGTAGGAGGGGGTGTTCCTTAATTGTGCTGGTAAAGGATTCCACCATTTTGCTGCCAGATATGGAAAGGTCATAGAGTGAATAGTTTTGTATTTGTGATTGGATGGTATTTTTCATAAATTCAACAAGTAATCTGGTATTTTGCCATGGAAGATTAAAAAGATCAGTGTACATAGTTTAAAAATAAACCTTGTTTTGAAGGGGAGCAGGTATAGTTCGAGGTATAGGGGTGTCACTTTGTCATATTTAGTTACTGAAAAAATAAGTTTGGCTGCTATATTTTGAATGATTTGTAGTTTTTTTGTTTTTTTGTATATTGTCACCGGCAGCCTCAGGGCAATGGGTCCAGGACTGCCGGGACAAGGAGTAGCTCTTGTGTGCTGCTGCGGGTGACACAAGGAAAAAGAAAATAAAAGGTTTAGTGAAAGGATTCACCCACAAACTAGATAAGTAAATGTCAAAACATGGACTGGATTTATTTCTTGGATTCAAACAAACAGGTTGCTTCCCTCGTTTGTCCCAATACCAGTCATAAAACAAGAAAAATAAACTTGTCAGGATTCTTGAGCAAACATTAAAATCCCCAAACATTAAGCTTGCATGATTAAACAGTTTCTAGGTTGTACAACAACTTCAGGAGGGGTTCTAAACCCACAAACAGGAAACCTTATCCTTAAGCGAATATGGGCTCCATATTTAACAAGGAGTCCCAGCTTGGAAAGTTATCTCCCCAACAAACAATCCAAAACAGTCTTTTCTTCTCTTCAGCAGAACTCGGCTTGAACCAGTGCTACAGCACTGATTCCTCCAGCAACACAAGTGCTGGGTCAGGTGGCGTGCTCCACGTGATGAAATAATTGCCCATAAATTAGGCCCTCAATCCCTCCACAATAACGCGAGGCAAACCCCACCACCTAGGCATGACATAGTCCAACTTCCAAAAAGGGAAGAAAAAGAAAAACAAACCAAACAGCATAAGTCCTGCACAGTTCTTATCAAAAAGTTTCTACCCTGCTTCAGGCTCAATAGGAGTATTAAAGAACAGCTTCAAAAACAGACCAAAAACAAAGCACAGTCATTTATAATCCAACTAGGCAGTTTTCATTACTCGCCTTGAACCAGCATACCTCTATGGGTTGGACTCCGTTATGCAAGTCAGCATTAGGCTCCGGATCCAACTCCATGTCTTGAGAGACCTCATCCAGGTTAGGAGTTAGCTCTGCTCCGGCTTCTGTAAGCTCCATGCATTCTGGCAATTGGTGGCCCTGCAGAGCTCTCGGTCCTGAGCCTTGCTCCTGTTCCCTCAGTTTCTCCGTCTGCCTCTCTAGCAGCTCTGACCTCTGGTTTAGAAGCCTACAACCACACCTCAAACCCTCAGGTGTAGAGGATATCCTGTTACTACCTCTGGGACAGCGTGGGGGAAGGGAAAACTGCAGCTCAGCTCCCGGGCTCCCCTCTACTGGAAAAAGCAGGAAAGTCGGGCAACTTGCTAAACTGAGTTTTAACCTGCTCAGGCTGGGACATGTCTGCTTTGGAAATGGGTCTAACTTTAGGGCCAGACCTAGCAGGCACAGTCTGCATATCACAATATTCATTGCATCCTATGTAAAGGACGTTGCAATAATCTAGTTGGGATAGTACTAGTGACTGAACCAAGATCTGAAAGTTTCTTTGTTGAAACAATGGCAAATTCATTTGTTTTCTCAATGTTGTCTGTGCCTCCCAGGATAGGTTGCTGTTGAATATAATTCCTAGGAGTCACAGTTCTGATTCCAGTTTCAGTGGGATGTTATGCAGTGTTAGTTGAGTGTCGTCTGATTCTAGATGGGATTATCAGTAAAAATTTGCTTTTTTCTTTATTTAGTTTTTCATGTTATCAGCCCAGTCGGCAACTAGACGAGCGACTTCCTCTACTGATTTGTTAATCTTATTTTCTTTCTTGCAGAAAGAAATGCATAATGTAATATCATCTTAGTAGGAGAAGTAAATGAGGCCATTCTTGTCTAAGAAGAGTCCTAGTGTTGACATTTGTACTTTGAAAAGTATTGGAGAGAGTGATGAGTCTTGGGGTAGTCCACTTGATGCAGACCATTCTTCCGATCTTTCTTCATTCATTTTTATGTTGAATATTCTAGCCAGGTGTGTACTTTACTGTTTATCCCTAGAAAGTTTAGGATCAGTAATAGGAGCTGATAGTCTACCACATCAAATGTAGTAGCTAAGTCAAATTGAAGTACAAGGACTTGTCTGTTGCTCATGTGTGTTCTAATCTCAGATGTCAGGGCACTGAGTAGGGTTTCAGTGCTATAGTGTTTTCTTCTTAATTCTTTATTTACATATATTTCAATCATATTAACAAGATAATACTTCTTGTTACAGAAACACGGTAGGAATAATGTTACCTCACATTACTTCAACAAAACCCCAAAATCTTTTTATACCTTAATTAGACCACAATAAGTAGGGGGAGATAAGGCAGGATAAACAATGAGGAAAATAAAGTATTACAAAACAGGCTTAACACATTTCTCTGCCATTTCCTTCAAATCTCTCAGTTTGGAGCAATTCTTTTCAGCTCAAAAAAAGCTTTCAAATGTTTGGGGAGAAAAAATACATATTTTAGTTGTATATATTTTACAACACACTTGCAGGGGTAAGCAAGCAAAAATGATGCCCCCAAAGATCTAATCTTTGTCTTAATTCCAGGAATTGTTTTCTGTGTTCTTGAGATTCTTTGTGACATCCTGGTAGACCCATATCCTTTTGCCATAAAAAAACATTTTTTGAAACTCTAAAATACTGTTTCATAATGCATCTATATCTTGCTGGAAGACCAAAGATACTAATAGAGTTGTTCTAGGTCAGGGGTGTCCAATGTCGGTCCTCGAGGGCCGGAATCCAGTCGGGTTTTCAGGATTTCCCCAATGACTATACATGAGATCTATGTGCATGCACTGCTTTCAATGCATATTCATTGGGGAAATCCTGAAAACCCGACTGGATTGCGGCCCTCGAGGACCGACATTGGACACCCCTGTTCTAGGTGTTTTCTCTGTTATGGGTTCTTCCAGGAAATTAGATAAATTTTGGAAATCAAGTTGAGTAGTTTGATATTCCTCTCCTTCCAAGTCCCCTCGGGGTTGTTTAACATTTGAAGGAAGATAATAAATTTTATTTAATGATGGAATACTTTCAGAGGTATATTTTAGTATTTACAAGAGATATTTTTTTAAACATGTCATAAGGAAGTTTCCCTGGGGTCTTGGGGAAGTTTAGAATTCTCACATTCAACCTTCTGTTAAAGTTTTCAATATTTTCAGTTTTCTGTGTATTGTCAGACTGTCCGTAGAGCTCCTTTTATGAAGGTGCGGTAGCGGTTTAATGCGTGTAATACCACGCGCTAAACCGTCGGCCATACTAGCCGCTACTGCCTCCTCTTGAGAAGGAGGTAGTTTTTAGGCTAGCGCAGGGGTTAGCACGTGATGAAAAGTCACGCGCGTTAAACCCTTTAGCGCGGCTTCGTAAAAGGAGCCCTTAATCATTGTGTTCTTAAATTCTTGTAGAGACTTTATTTCAGAATCAAAGCATTTTTTGTTTTAAGATTAGTTTGTTCTAAAGCTTTAGTAATGTCATCAAGTTTTCCCCCCAAAACCTGGACCTCTTTAGATGTTTTCTGGGTAACTGTGTCCAGCCTCTTGAGCATTCCCCAAATTGCTTCCAAAGTCACCTCTCCAGTGGGGACCAATTCCCCAAAAATGTTCTCCTTTGGTAGAAGCTCATCTACCGTTTCCACCTCCTCGGCAGGTTCATACGCTGCACCTTCAGCAGCTATGCTTCCCACTTCCGCGGTAGCTGCTTCAGCCGGACAGGGAGGCGCATCTGGGGAAGAGGGCGAGAGTGAGATCTTGTGCCCCTGCGTGATTGGATCTTCTCCACCCTCTTGTGCCGCAGGGCTTCCATCGCCCGTTAGTAAGCAGAGCATAGGTAGGAATTGCTCAATCTAGAGCTGTCAAAATGGCTGCAAACGTCAAGGAGGCTAGTGGCTTTACTACAGCCTTCCATTTATGTGGCATAATGGAAAAAGAAAAAGTACACCGACAGCTCACGGAGCTTGATCTCAAAGCTGCCTGGTAAGTGCCGCCATCTTAGCCACTCCCCAGACCTGCTGTTTTGCAGTCTTGTTCTTGATTCTAGCTGGCAATATGAACTCAGATATGGTATTAAGACCTCCACTTTCCTGGGATGAAATAGATTTGTAGTAATTCTCTCATTTCTCTTTGGTTGTCTGGTGCTAAGCTTTATTTAGGGCTTTTCTTCAGGATGTGTTTGCAGGTAGAGTACCGGCATGTTTCTACCACCAGCAAAAATGAATCCATGACTCATGGTGCCAAAGAAGTGAGCAAATGGAATGGCAAGTGCTTGCATGCAAAAATATTTTGCCATCTGAGCGTCAGGTTGCCACTTCTAAAGCTTCCTCCTCCTTCAACCATGCTATTAGGAACATTCCGTTTGAACTGCAGGTATGCTCTATGTACAGCACCCTGCGTGATTCAAACATCAGATGTTTGAACTACTGTATATGGTCCTATGCAATTCAAACATTAGATGTTTGAACAGTGGAGGTATTCTTTTATATGGAGCACCCCATAGTTCAAACATGGGATGTTTTCACTGGCACAGGCTACAGAAGAAAGGCAAGGGAGGGGGGTAGCACTAGCAGAACAGTGATTTAAAGGCATTTGATATGACAGCCCAAAGAAGGAGCAGTAAATTGAGAGGGATGTAGGAGAAATAGCAGGACTTTAGGATGTCAGGGAGAGTCGGGACTTAGGTCATTTAAACAAAAGGAGAACAGGTGAAAAATAGGACATGGAGATTGGGGATTTGGGAAGAACAGGGGCATGGAGACTGAGGGTAAAAGCAAGTGCTCTGGGATTGGCGATGACTGGAGACTTGGAGTCGGAGCGGAGGAAGCTGAACAGGAATTTGGGGAAAGAGAAGAATGAGGATATAAAGAGTAAGCAGAGGTTTGGGAAGGCATTGGGACTTGCCAATTAGATGGGTATGGATTGGAGTGTGCAAAATGGACTGAAGGTATATGATAGGGTACAAGATGGTAAAAGCTGAAGGGTGAGGATGGGTTGAGAGGTGAGGTGGATAACCTGAGGGACTGAGAGAGGATGGGAGGCAGTGGAAATGGATGGCATGCTGTGTTGTGCAGCGGTCAGCAATATAGCTGAATAGAAAACTATGATTAGCATCAATAAGTAATTGCACCTCATTCCCTGAGGAAAGTTCTGAAACGGAGCTCATGTCAGAAGAGGTGGGGTTGCAAGATAAGTCTGATACTATCTTAAATTCACATTTAATAAGATAAAAATCAGAATATTAAAGGATAGATATGATAGATTCTGAAGTTGGATCAATGAGGATTGCAGCCTGGTTAGGTTAAGCTACCTAATGGACAGTCTGAAGATCCTAAAGTATCCCTCTTACTACAAAGGCTATGCAAGTTGTAGTGATATATGAAGAGAAATTGTAGCCATGAGAGTATTACTGTGTTGGGGTGAAAGCATATGAGTTATTGGAGGTGCTAAACCCTATGTAAGTTACCCCTCCCAGGAAACAATGAAGGAGTTTGCGCAATACCGAGTGTATTCCGCATCCAGTAGAACCCACAAAGCTGGCTCCTATGAGTGAAAGAAGAAAGGGATGGTTTTCTGAAGGGGGACAGAGGGTAGCAGTAGGTTTGAGGAAGTCCTGAAAAGGGGGGGGGGGGGGGATGATATGCTGGTAGATGTAAGAGACGAAAGGGAAGACAGAAGGGAGAGAGGACCCTGGATGAGAACTAGGCAGAAGACTGAAAGAGACCATGACCAAGTTGATTAAAAAGTAACCCAGGTAGAAAATAAATCGGGGTTTTTTTTTTGTTTTGTTTTTTTAAATAAATCTTTATTCATTTTAAAACATACACAAAGTGCATACAAAAATACAAAAATTGGCACCAAAAAACAGCATTTATTACTAACAAATAATAATATAGACCTCTTTCTCCCCCTCCCCCCTCCCAACCTGGATGCGTGTAAAATTAAATAAAATAGAAGGCTTGGACTATTAATTGGTGGATACAAAATTTGCTAAAGGGTGCCAAATCTCGTTGAAGTTTTTACCATAACCCTTTATTTCCAAATTCATACGTTCATATCGATAACATAAGCACAGCAATTCCCACCAAACTAAATTGTTTTAATTTCAGGGTTTAGAACCTGGCATATGTCAACTTTGAAAATGTTCATTTCTTATATTTTTGTATTTCATTTCACCAGGGTCACACCTTTCATAAACTGGCTTCTGAGGGTTTTCATTTTCTAGTTTGTGCACCTTTTATTTTGTATTAGTTGAAGGTCTGTCCATGCTCTGCATGTGTGGCTGAAATAAGGGATTGTGCTAATATGTAGTGTCTGTGTTTGTGTAAAGAACTATAAGAGTCCTGCTTGTACGGTTTTCCCAACAAGGAGTAGTGAGGTTTTTGGGATTGGTACCACTGATTTCAGGGAGTGTGATCACTGTGGGGTCAGGGCTCTAGCTGCTCACTCTGTCTCCTAAGGGCTGTCATGCATGTGAGCACTGGCACCTTTTTAAAAAAAAAATCCTGCCAAAGAAACCCCCAAAACAAAAAACAGCGAGGCATTTTCTGCACTGTTCAAGAGGTATATGGTCGCTTGAATTTCTAGCTGCTGGAATAGAGAACAGTCCAGACTTCTTCTGGCTGAACTCTCCTTCTGAAAGTGGATTTTTTGGTTCTGTGCTATAAGTGAAAGCTATATTTCCATTTTGCAGTACAGGAGGGTATGGAGCGTGTCCAGATTGTTTTTATTATAAAGGATAATTTTATAACAGGAAACCTAAGGGCTACTTTTACTAAGGTGCACTATGCTTTTTAGTGCGCACTGAATATTAGTGTGCGCTAACCACACGCTGTTAGTCTATGGACGCATTAGCGGTTAGCACACATGTAGATGTAACGTACGCTAAACACGGGCTAAAACACTTAGCGCACCTTAGTAAAACGGGATAAGTTTGGAGGTGGAGAATAATAATAATAATAACTTTATTCTTCTACACCCCATAGTCAGATGACTTCTAGGCAGTTCACACTGAAGAGAGCTGGACAATCAGCGAATTACAAAAATGCAAATAGTGAAAGTACAGCTTATTACACAAGAAATAGACAGAAGGGATATACAAATTTGGTGTGGTTTCGGTTTAGGAGATAAATCTGTCAAACAGTACGGTTTTAATTTCTTTCCAAAAGGCGCCGTAAGTCAGTCTGGCTCCATTGATGTAGTTACTTAACCAAGACTGCTGTTTGCTTGCTTGGAACATGAAAGACCTATCCAAAAAGGACTTCTATTTGCAGCCAGTGATCCTTAGGTATGAAAATAAGTTACAGTTTCTGGTTGTCCATGTTGGGTTGTTTAGCACAAAATGAGGTAGGAGATAGGAAGGAGCTAGTCCCCAGGCATGCTTGAAACAAATACAAGTAAACCTAAACATTATTCGTTCCTCCATTGGCAACCAGTGCAACAGTCTGTAGTAGGGACTAATATGGTTGCTTTTCTTCAGTCCAAATATCAAGCAAACTGCCGTGTTCTGTACCATTCTTGATTTTCTCACTGTTTTCTTTGGGACAACCCAGATAGACGATATTGCAGTAGTCTAGTATTGATAGAACCAAGGACTGCACCAGTAATCTAAAAAATAAAGGGTCAAAGTATTTATTAATGGTCCTTAATTTCCACAGTGCACAAAAGCACCTTTTTGCAGGTGTCTACTTATCTTTATAAAACTCTAGTACTAATCCTGCAGAAATCATACCTTTACACCTGTTCGAGAGCAAATATACCAGTGTTGTACCTGAATGTAAACTACTTAGACCAGTGGTTCCCAACCCTGTCCTGGAGGACCACCAGACCAATCGGGTTTTCAGAACAGTCCTAATAAATATGCATGAGAGAGATTAGCATATAATGGAAGTAACAGGCATGCAAACCTGCTCCATGCATATTCATTAGGGCTATCCTGAAAACCCGATTGGCCTGATGGTCCTCCAGGACAGGGTTGGGAACCACTGACTTAGACTGTAAATAGTATATAAATACGTAAATAAATAAATATAGTAACTAAGGGGTCCTTTTACTAAGGCACGCTAGCCATTTTAGACGTGCTAAATATTAGTGTGTGCTAAACGCTAATGCGTCCATTATATTCTATGTACGCGTTAGCGTTTAGCGTGCACTAAAGTGACTAGCGCGCCTTCCCCCTCTTCTATTAAACTGCACTCGCAGTTTTTAGCGCAGAGAGCAGCGCTGAATTGCCCACGCTGCTCCCGAAGTTCATAGAGTTCCTATGAGCGTCAGGAGCAGCATGGCCATTCAGCGTGGCTCCCCGTGCTAGAAACTGCTAGCGCAGTTTAATAGAAGAGGGGGAAACTAATTACTGTGCGTAAATAGAAGTTTTGATATGTTGATATTTTAACTGAAGTAATAATTTTGCCAATTTTTACTACTTTTACCTAGTTACATATGATGCTTGCAGTTAAAAGTAAAAAGTAAAAGTGGAAGGGAGATGTAAATGACAATTCCTCAGTAAACCAATTGAAACAACCAAACTGGGAACAGGATTTTGCTATTCCAAACCTTGTCATGCAAACAGTGGATCATTTCATCTTAAAATTTTCTGTCCAGTGAATATAGCCTAAAAGAACAGTGGAGCTGCCTGTGTTTGAACTGGTTAGATGAGTTGGGTCACTTCTAAAGTACTGTAGAGACGAAGCTGAAGCTGGTAGCAATTTTTGATGAACAAACTTTGTAGTTGCAGTACTTTTATTTTTTTTTACTCAAAAAGTATTATTTTAGATACTTGCTTTTTTACTTGAGTACATTTTTAATTTGTTTTATTATATTTGTTACTTTTACTTAAGTATAAAAATATGCATTTACCTTTACTTAAGTACTTTGACCTAGTCCTTGAGGCCCCTCTTCAATCCGTCCTACTATTCCCTCTCCACAACCACATCCAACATTTTTCCCTCTCATCTCTCTTCCCCATGCATCTCTACCTCACTCCTCTCCCAGCACCATGTCCAATAATTCTCTCCCTTCCTATGCCCAATAATTCTCCTCTTTCTTCATTTCCCCATGTGCACCATCTCTCTCTCCCTCTCCCTCAGATACCCATGCCCAACAATTCTCCTTTTATTTCCTCCCCACCTCAGCATCTTTTCCTTACTCTTTTCATTCTTCCATCCATCCCAAGTTTATGCTCCCCTCCCTTACTCCATTCTGTGTCCCAAGTTCATGCCCCCTCCCTTCTTCCTTCCTTTGTCCGAAGTTTGTACTCCCTTCCTTCCAACATGCCTCCTCTCTCTAATGTCCCAAAGTGCCCCTCCCTCCCTCCATTCTGTGTCCCAAGTTCATGCCTCCCTCCCATGGGTGTTTACCTTCTTCTGGCCAACTCCCACAAGGGGTAGGAGTAAGGGGGCAATGCTCCAGCCCCCAACAACCCCCCACTGGACCACCAGGTAATTAAGTGGACCAGGGAGGCCTACCTAGTCAGTGGGGGGTGGGGTCTTCTGGGGGTTTTGTCACCGCTGGGGAGAAGGGCAGGGAGGCATATTCAGGGGGGTCAGGATAATTTCTTAAAAATTTATTTTAAAAAGTTATATGGGCCTGGCTTGATATTCAGTTGGGGCAATATAACTCCTATGCAGCTCTGCCTGAATATTGATCAGGCCCACAAAAGCTACAGAGGGTCCAGCCACCCAGACTGATGTCCTGATATTCGGTGCCAGTGCCTGTAAATGTCCTAGTACTAAATATCAGGGCATAATTTAGCTGGTGACATTTTGCATAAAAAGAATAAATGACTGCCACTGGCTGAACGGGGAGGGGGTGGTATCTATAATAATAATAATATAATATAACAGTTTATATACCGCAGGACCGTGTAGTTTTATGCGGTTTACAATAATTAAAAGATGTTACAGATTGAATGGATTTAACAATGTTCTGCCGGTTAACATTGATTGAACGATGCTATAAAAAAAGATAAAAGTAAATCATAATTTTAAAACAACCCACTACAGGAACAGTAAGAAATATATTTCCTGGCTAAGCCCTACGAGTCTCCCTAGGCTCGCAAAAACGCCTACAATGTAGGCTGCCTCCCTCAGGGTATTTAAAAAAAATAAAAAAGAGTGTGTCCCGATTGGTTGGTTAGACGGCGGTAGGATGTCTACCGCTGCCTATAATCGGGACACTGTTTATAGAATGTGCCCCTTAGTGTGTTGATTTTTGGTACCTAATGTGAAAACTTACTGTATTTTTGTAAAAATCCTCCCAAACTGTTTATATATGTATATAACATAAAATTGCACGTATCACTTTTGCACAAGCTAGCTGAATTTCAAAAATGGCATAGCGATTCCCTTTTCAGAAGGAACATGTAAAACAGTTTTCATCTTTGGAGGTTGGCATCTCATTTTGGTGTTCATTGCAGCTTTTCCTGGCAACGTAACTGTTCAACATTAATTGCTATAGGCATTATCTTTCCTTCCCTTTGCTGTCTTTTTACTTTTAGCTATTTCCTATTTTTCTTGTATTCCCCCATATATTGTCTGTATTTTGTTCTTCAGTTCTATTCCTTGTTAAGTTTCAAGTTTAATTTGTATTTGATAAAATCGCTTTTTCATGGATTACAAAGCGATGAACAATAAAATTTTTAATTAGGGGAGATGAACTATTTTTGGGTAATCATAAACATACATTCCATGAGAGGGAAATATGGAGAGGAACTACAATTTAGTATAGGAAAGAGAACAAAAAAATGATAAAACAATAAGAGATATATTAGATCAGTGCTTGCCTACTTCAAGTGGAAAAGTTAACTGAACTTTAAAGGCAAATTAGTTGAAGGCGTCCCTATATAAGTAACTTTTTAATTTTGATTTAAACTTTTCGAGGGTCTTTTCTGCTCTTACCAGAGCTGGTAAAAGGTTCCAGGTTTGAGGAGCAGTGACAGAGAAAAGTGTGTTACTTCTAGTATTTATAATTCGTAGAGATGGAGTAATAAGTAGGTTTTTTCCCTCAGATTGTAGGGAAGAGAAAGGAATATACAGGATGATAACTCGGTCCAGAAATAATGGGGCTTTGAATTGTAGAACTTTAAATATGATAAATGCCTGTTTATAAGTTACCGTATCTTTTGCTCCATACGACACACCTGACTATAAGACGCACCCTAGATTTAGAGGAGGAAAACAAAAAAAACATTCTGAACCAAATTCTCCCTGCCAGGCTCTGCACCCAACCCCACACTCCTTGCCAGGCTCTGCACCCAGTCCCCCTCCCTGCAAGGCTCTGTACCCTGTTCCCCCTCTGGTGGTCTAGTGGTAGGGTGGAACAGGCCAGGACAGGCCGAGACAAGGCATAGGGCAGGCAGGGTCAGGGCACAGGGCAGGCAGGCCTAGTGGCAGGCAGGCAGGCCTAGTAGCCTAGTGACAGGCAGGCCGGCAGGTCCCAAACCCCCCATGTACCCCCCAGTACCTTAAATCATCCCCCATGCCCCCACATAGCTCCCCAGTACCTTAAAACATCTCCCATACCCCCATACCCTTTTAAACACCCCCGTACCTTTTAAATCATACCCCATACCCTTTTAAACACCCCCAGTACCTTTTGTACCCCCAATCCCACCCTCCATTGTGTGGCTGCCAAAAAATCCAAGAAATTAAGTCAGAATATACAAATAAGAGATACACAAAGAATGAAAAAGCTAGATAGTGTGTATGATCCCCCAAATAGCCCCAGCACAGAAAAAAAACCAAAAAACAACTAACAACCATCAGGGGCATTAAAAAAAAAACAACCCCCGTACCTTTGAAAATCCCTCCCGTCCTCACTAGATGGCTTTCATACTCTGGTCAGGAGCGCGGATGTGAGGAGCAAGCGTTACACACTCCCGCTTGAGCCTGCCTTTGCATTCTGAATGGCTGGTGTCAGTTCTTGTGAGTCCTGCGAGAAATGATGTCACCATTCAGAAAGTAGCGGCGAGCCCAAGCATTAGTGCAGTTAGCTTGCTACTCACATCCGCACTCCTGACCCGAGTAGGAGAGCCGTCTAGCAAGGGAGGGATACCGCTGGACCACCAGGCTGTTTAAAAAAGGTACCAACGATGATAACAGTGGCGGCGGTGCTGGGGGGTGTTTTGAAAAGGTGCGGCGGGAGGGTGTTTTACAATGCTAAGGGGGGTACAAATTATGTATCTTCGCTACATGAGATGCACCGGGATTTCCACCCATTTTTGGGTGGAAAAAAAGTGCGTCTTAAGGAGCGAAAAATACGGTATTCTATGATTGATAGGGAGCCCAATGCACATTCTGTTACTATAGTACATAGTTTCCTCAATGGAGAAGGCCTGTTTAGGACCCTACAGCAGTGTTTCTCAACTCGGTCCAGAAGCCCTTTGCCAGTCAGGTTTTCAGGATATCCACAATGAATATGCATGAAAGGAATTTGCATATAATGAAGGCAGTGTATGCAAATCAAGTTTATGCATATTCATTGTGGATATTCTGAAAACCTGACTGGCAAAGGGCTCCAGGACTGACTTTAGAACCACTGCCCTACAGAACTCACCATTCCTCCCTCCTCATTTCAGTTCCCGTTTCTCTTTTCCTAAATATATAGAAACAAGAACAATGTTCTCACAGAATTCACAAAAGCTTCTTTTTAGCTCCTTTTTATGTATGTAACAAATAACACACAACAGGGTGCCAGGTCTTACTAATCTGTGCAGTATCAAAAAAAGTCTTGGCTCAAACTGTGAAGGAGGGCTTTGGAGTCGACATATCAAACCTTTGACTCCAACTCCTACTATGTTTAGTAAATCTAAGAGATGTTTGATTAATTACAGAAATACAGGATTTATTAGAACGAATAGACAACAAAGAACCTGAACAAAAAAACTATGTACAGTAAAACCTTGGCTTGCAAGTAACTTGGTTTGCAAGTGTTTTGCAAGATAAGCAAAACATTTTATTAAATTTTAACTTGATATACAAGCAGTGTCTTGCAATATAAGTACATACAGTATACATACATCACAACTGAGCCAATGGTTCTTCTCTGACATTGCAAGAGTGTTGTGACTGTTCTAAACAAGCAAAGACTTGCAATACGAGTACATACAGTATACACGTGTCACATCACCACAACTGAGTCCATGGTTCTCTTTCTGACGCTGCAGGTGTGTAGTGACTGTTCTAAATGAGCGAGGTCTTGCAATACAAGTATGTATAGTATTTTTTATTAAAGTTTTTGGGTTGTGGAACGAATCGTCTGAGTTTCCGTTATTTCCTATGGGGAAGTTCGCTTTGATATATGAGTGCTTTGGATTACAAGCATGCTTCTGGAACGAATTATGCTCGCAAACCAAGGTTTGACTGTACATGTACATATAAAATGATAAATTTACCATATTAATTTATTCCCCCCCCCCCTTTTATCTAGAAGCGCAAGAGGTTAGAGAATGACACGGTGACAAAATTCATCACCGTTCCCGTCCCAGCGGATAACCGCGGGAAACCATCTTCATGTCATTCTTTAAGGAGAGAGGGAAGAATCAGAGTATAATTGGGCACAACCACTGACCCGCAAGCTTTGCTCTGAAGAATGCTGGTGTAGAAGGATTGAAGTTGAGATAGACACTACAGAATGACAGTCTCTGGTATCCAGAGCAAATATTGTGATGTCATAATGCCTCATTCCACCAGTGCCTAAGAGCCAATCACATCAGTGATGTCACAATGGCTTCATTATCCTTGGCTCACATAAGAATCAGAGTATGAATGGCCACAACCACTGACCCGCAGGCTTTGCTTTGAAGAATGCTGGTGTAGAAGGACTGAGGTTGAAATAGACACTAAAAAAATGACATGGGATTATTTCCCGTGGTTATTCACGGGGACGGGAACGGTGATGAATTTTGTCACCGTGTCATTCTCTAGTTTATAGCACCGGAGCATTTATTAATCAATATCATGAAGAGACTCACTGAAGGTGGTACATGTATATTACACTGTATGTTGTCACAACCCCCCCAGGCAAGTAGTTCTCTGCAGGGCCTGTGACAAGATTCAAGCGTTGAACCCTCATCCAGTGCAGGGTTTCACTGGAGACCTAAGAGTCATCTTCTCAGACACTCCCACAGACTAGGGTTGCTAGATTTTCCTTTTGGAAAATCAGGACCCCTATCCCCGCCTCCAGGCCCACCTAGTTCTGCCCACAACCGTCCTAATCCCGCCCCCAAGCCCGCCCTAGTCCCACCCCATGCTGCCTTCCCTTGTCAGGCAGGGAGGTTTCACTTTCCACCATTAAAATGCATCACAGGAAAGGAAAACAGATTGGTATGCCAGGATACTCCCCAAGTAATACTTATTAGTACAGTCACTGATAATGGATCCCCCCCAAAAAAAAAACAACAACAAACAAATGCTCTTGGATGTACGCCCACACAAAACAGCTATAGTGTCCCACAGTGCTGTGCTCACCATTTGTTGGGGCACTCTTTCTTCTCCCTAAAAGTAAGCTTCACATGGTCCAGTTCTGTCTTTCACAGTCCTCTTTTCTGGTTTGGTTATTTGTTTTTTCCAAAGTAAACTTTCAAAATCTGGATTCTTTCTCCAACTACTTCACAGTCAAGCAACAGCATTTAGCAGTGCTGTACACTGGCTCCTCAGTGCATGCTTATGCTGGGAGGAGAGTGATGAGTTTGTGTGATGGAACACTTTAATCACGAGGTCACAATCCCACCACAATGCATCACAAACTCCCCAACTTTCTTGGAGTTATATTAAGACTCTTTGTGCCACAAAACAGAGGGCAAAACAACAACAACCATCACCCTTCAATTGGCTTTTCATAGTATTTTCAACAAACAACTGCAAGGGTTGCCAGGCAATCAAAGAAAAAAATAAAATGTTTCTTTCAAGCAAACAGCAGCAAAAGCAAAACTGCACTCATGTCCCCCCTCCAAATAAAAATAGCTGGTAGTTTTTCAATTGCCTCAATTCCCTTAGTAAATGTTCATGTCTTGTAGCTCCTGGCCCAACAAGTCAACCCTCTATGGGTTGTCTCAATTGGCTCTCTGAGTTCTGGAAATCTTCTTCAGCGGTCTCATACTCCATGGGCCCAGGCAGCTCCGTATTAGCTGTGGCTCTCGCCTTGAGAGGTCCTTGCCCTGTTCCTGGTGTCTCCTCTGCCCCTCCAGCCAGTTTGCCTTAGCATTTAAGAGCTGGCTGCTATGCCCCAAACTTCCAGGTAAAGGGAAAGTTTTCTGAACTCTCCTATCCTCCTCCCCCCACACACATACTGGTGATTGGTGGAATAGAGCTGTCCTGCATAACATACGGCCCGTGGGCCGCATGCGGCCTGAAACAGCTCTCACTGTGGTCTGCACCTGATACGGCTCTCACTCCCTGATCTGGCATCTTCCACCTCCTCTCAAGCCAAAACCCAACCCAATCCAACCTCATCTCCAACCCCCTCCCAACTCAGCATCTCCCCTCTTTCCTGTCAAACCCAAACCGAACACCCCTCCCCCTCCACCTGGCATCTCTCTGTAAATACCAAACCCCTCTGAAGCTTTCCAGCGGCTACGTTTCACTCTCTCTGCCGCAACTTCCTGTTTCCATCAGGGCGGGACATGGCACACGGAAAGAAGTTGCGGCAGAGGGAGCGGGGCGTTGGAGAAGCAAAGTTTTGGGTGTTGTTGGAAACTTCAGAGATGCAGTTAGGATGCGGAGATGGAGCATTTGAGAATGAGGGAGAGAAGTCGGGCTGCGGATGGGGAGACTGGGGAGAATGAAAGAAAGAGGAAGAGATGCCAGGCCCTGGGGAAGGGGAACACAGAGAGAGAGAGACAGAGATAGAAAGACCTGAAACAAAGGGGAGGCAGACGAGAGGGGGGCAGATGTTGGTCTTGGGGGTGTCTAGAAGGAAGAGAGAGAAAGAGACTGCAGAGAGGTGGAAAGATTCTGGACTAAGGAGTAAGGGAGGAAGGAAGGAAGGAGAAAGAGGCAGAAAAAGATCTGGAAGAAAGTAGAATAAATGCTGGACATGGGGGGGAGGGGTTTGTAAGCAGAAGAAAGACAGAGAAAGAGAGAGAGGCCTGGACCAAAGGGGAAAGACAGGAGGCAGATGCTGGACTATGGAAGGTGCAGACAGAGGGGGGAGAGACCCTGAGGAAGAACAGAGAGATGCAAGATCATAACAGAGGAGGGAGAGAGAGGGAAACCTGGAACAAAGGTGGTGGTAGGTACAAAGGGGAACTGATACTGGATCTGGGGAAGGTGTAAGCAGAGGGAAAAAAGAGAGAAACCTGGACCCAAAGGGGATGGGGCTGGATTGTGAAAGAAATGTTGGATGCACAGTCAGAAGGAAGTCCAACCAGAAACTAATTAAATCACCAGACAACAAAGGTAGGAAAAATGATTTTATTTTCAATTTAGTGATTGAAATGCGTCAGTTTTGAGAATTTATATATTTTGTGTGTATTGTGTGCATATGAAAAATGAAAGAAAAATATTGCATTACAATTAGTAAAGGGGGGCAGGATCTGGGGTAGAACTTGGGTGGGTTTAGGGCGGAGCTTGGGAGGTCTGTGGTTGGGGGTACATAGCTTGAAGTAGTTGAGAAACACTGCTGTAGGCAATCAGCTGCCGCCAGTGCCTCTCCTTCTCTCCCGCCCTCTTCCCTGCGCATGCGCGGATGTTGACATGAGGATGTCTTGCGTGCGCATGATATCATTACGGCAACATCCGCGCATTTCCGGGTACCTCGAGCCGTAGCCACTACCTGCGGCCCTCGCTATATTTTCCAACTTCGTTGTGGCCCTGGATCATTTTTGAGTTGTGCAGACTTGTCTTAGAGGGTCATGTGCATTGATCTGGGAGAAAGCCTGCTCTCCTGCTCCCTCTAGTGGGTTTGGGTGAAATGACCTGAGTTTGGGAAAAGTGTGCTTTTCTCTGTGAAGACTGATTTACTTCTGCATCACAGAACTCTCCTGGTTCAGAGTTCCTGATAGCAGGCATAGGCAGTCTATCACAATATACAATACCATATATTGTAAGTTAAAAAAAAAATCTTTATTCATTTTTAAGCCATACAAAAGTGCAACATATTATATAATCATATTACACTATAAAAGCACTTAAAATCAATCCAAAATTGTAATCTATGACAAAGAGATATCACCCCCCATACTCATATTAAAAAATTGCACTCAAATTAAAGAATTAAAAAATATTTTCCAACCTTCCCTCCCACCCACCCACCCTCCCTGGACATGCATGACCAAAATCAACAATCACTCTTTGCAAAATTTTGTCAATGGCTCCCAAATCTTCAGAAACCTTTTGTAATGTCCCTGTTGTATAGCCATAATACGTTCCATTTTAAAAACATGACACATAGACTCCCACCAAAAGGTATAGTTCAATCTATCCCAGTTTTTCCAATTCCTTAAAATAAGCTGTATGGCAACCCCTGTCATAATAAAGAGAAGTTTATTATTATGAGATGATATTTGGCTTTTAGCTCTCATCAGTGTGCCAAATAGCACAGTGTCATATGTTAGTGCCACTGGATTTTCCATTACTTTGTTTACCTGATCCCAAATGGATCTCCAAAACTGAAGTATAAGTTCCGACTGGGTGATCTCCCTAGACTTTTGGTTATACTTGCAGTACGACTAAGTCTAGGTCGGCCCACCTCCCGCCCTTTCCCCTCCTCTAAAAATGCCTCTTCTCGCTCTAGGCGTTCAGAAGCAGGGTAAAGGCTTAAGCTGGTTTTAGATACGTCTAAAACTAGCTTTGATTATTGGTACTTGGACGATCTGTATTTTTGATCGTCCAAGAACCGATTTAGGCCACGTTTTGAATGTTTGGGTTTTTTTTTTTTTAAATTATGAGCCCCCAAGTAGGTGTCAAATTAGGATAAAAACTTATATATATAAAAAACTTGTACTGTAACTATGTCACCTGTAATCTGTTCTGAGCTCTTTGGGGAGAGTGGGACAGAAAATGAATTAAATAAATAAAAATAACTTTTAGCATACCCCTTGCCATTCTTTTACTTACCGGTTAAATAGTTGTCCTGTTTGTTGAGAGACCTCAGCATATAGAAAAGACATTTTATCCAATTCGCAAGATAATTTGATAAATTGTCTGAACATTGGCCCTCAGGATGGGGGGGGTGGCAGACCATTTTGGTTTTGGTTTTCCTTTTTTCTTTCATTTGAAAACTTGTTTTTAATAATACTCTCTATTTGCATGTGCACTCTCGAGAAAGAGTGAAATAATATTCCACTATAAGAAAGAGCCAAGATACTCCAGGGATATCCGTGGGAGAAATTCTATAAATTGGTGCCTAATTCTAGGGACCCCCCCAAAGCTCTTCACTTAGCACCAATTCCATAACAGCATCTTGGCCCAGGATTCTGTTATAGAATTCTAGTGTAATGTTGGCTTTGGCATGCCCATGAGCAGATGTGCCCTCTTGTGTTGTGCCTAGGTCTACCCATGTGTATGCCATCTTTGCAGTTAAGTGCTATGGCACTTAGGTGCTACCTTATCGAATAGTGCAAATGGGTGTCAATTAATGATGCCTTTATCATGCCTAAGTGGTACCTACCTCTAGACACCACTTTATAGAATTGCACCCAATTCTATAAAAAGCGCTAAAAATTGCACATGCAATTTAATTGAATAACAAGGTAATTAGTGCCAATAATTGGCTTCTTAACAAGCAATTATTGGTGCTAATTAAAATCAGTTACATGTAACATACGAGTCAAAAAAGGGGGTGCAGAAATGGGTAGGTCATGGGTGGATTGGGGGTATTACTTTCAGGTCCATGTATAATTATAGAATATGGCCATATAAAAAATTTAGTCCATAATGTGTATGCTTTAAGAAAAGTGTGTACTATGTGCAAATAATGTACACTGTTATCAGAAAACAATATTTGTGTCAAACAGCCAATCCTTAATTGGCCCCCATACTGTAGTCTGATCGCGGTATCAAGATTTTATGAAACAAATTACCTTGGAATATCTTGGTTCAGTGCTGTAAGGAAATACTCCCAAAGGACAAACGAGTAGGTCAGTGCTTTTTGGAGGGTGAGGAAGGGGGGTTCCAGTTTTTATATGTGCCAGATCTGAGCAGAAGTAAATCAAACCCCAGCGAAAACGTTGAAATATTTTAAGAAACAAGAAAAAGAGCAGCACTGTATTTGTTTTTACATTTTCTGTAGGGAGTTGACTTTCCATGGTGGCTGCTGTGTGCAACATGATAGTGCTATAAGGCAACTTTAGTTTCTTGATGTTCAGAAAGTATGCAGTTGGAAATTCTTATATGCATGCTGAGGAAGCATGCTCAGACAATCAGAAAGCTTCCACACCACACTTTTTTTTACTTTTTAATTTATCTTTTAATGAAGATACATTTTAAGCTAGATAAATATAAACAGCCAATAGGCACAATGACCAGTCAGAAGAATACTGTTTATAGCTATAATCAACTGTAAAATAATATTCCACTGCAAGAAACTACCAAGATACTCCACGGTCATATCAGAAACTATATGACATCCAATGTTATGCCAGTGCCAGCGCTGCAGTCCTTTTCAATATGGCATTAACTAATGGGGTTTTTTGGTTTTAGCTGATGTACCCGGCTCACCTGCCATCAGGCTCTCATCAGTACGGGATCTTCCAGTTCAGCTGCAGGAACTCTACCAGCAGGGCTTCATCTTGGCTGCTGTCCACCCATTGGTGCAGCCCAGCAATGGGAAAGAAAGGATTCCCCAGGAGCAAATCTTCAGGGCTGTGTTGATGAAAAAAACAGAAAGGTATGGTAAAACTCACCTGGAGACCTAATATGGAAATAACTGAGCAGTTTTATTGCTGAATTTTGACCAGGGCTGGGGAAGTATAGCATTGTAACTAATGCTGTCAGTGTTTGCTGTCTACAGTCAGTAAATATCTTACTAATACTGGCTGGGAAGGTTTTGTGGTGGGGGGGCAGGGAGGGTGTCCTTTGTGTTTACAAACTAAGTGAAATTTGGCAGCAGTACAAAATGAAATAGGTTTCTTGTTTTGGAATGTCTAGCAATGAAAAAAGAAAATAAATGCCATGTCTGCTAGTTTGGTAGATGGATCATTTGAGTCCCTTGTTAAATATTGGACTACATTCAGCTGGAAAAATATTTGCTTTAAAGAGACATGCTTCCATGGTGTGCAATAGGCACTTGGGATTGCTATTAATCTGGAAGCTGTAATACAAATGTGTGGTTTATAATTCTTTCTGAATTGAGCTTGTCAGAGAAACTATAAAAAGTTGCTTACACTTCTACTATCCAGTAAAAGTTCATTAAACAAAAATCATATTTTCTTTTATTTATGCATTCAAAGCCATAAAGACCACTGAATTTAAAAAACATATTTATTGCACATTTTATTGTTTCATTATAAATATTTTTACACTTTTGTGTAGCCAGTTGGCCCAAATATACACAGCAGACCTTATAGTGAGCGGTACATTTAGGGTAAATTTTCTGTGATGATACCTAACATAAAAGTTGTGTGCATAATTGGCAGCTCCCACAAATCATATCTGATAGTGAAACTTGAGGGGGTTTTTTTGGTTTGTTTTTGAATATTGAGTAATGTAGATAAAAATATACACATACCTTAATTTGTTTTAATGAAAGTGTTGTGTAAACGTGACATGCCAACTTGAGAGTACATATTTTGAAACTGCATATGTATATGTGTACAAAAAAAATGTAACCCTACGGACACTGTAGTTGCCAATAAGTTTATATAGCTTAGTTTATCATTTTTCTCCTCGGTGCGACTGTTTGACCTTGATTTACTTAGCACTTTATTTGCATGGTTTGCACATTCAGGACTAAATGATGTTTGAGGCAGTGCTGGAACTGGTCACCTGAGCTCAAAATCCCTCGTTTATATTTCGAGAGCTCATACTGATGTCCGTTTATTTATAATATTTGGAATAGGTTCTTATTCCTTCAAGGTCAAACACTCTCCCCGAGGGAGTAAAACAGTTAGCCAACTATAGTATATATATGTGTGTCATTCTGAAATGCCCCTAGAGTGCCTTTTTCAGGAGACTAAATAGTACATGCTGTGTGAAGGTATGCATCTATCTATAGCTGACTAAAAATCCACACCTGAATTCATTCAGTTTCCTAGAAACATAGAAATGGGCTCCTTTAACGAAGGCGCGCTAACGTTTTTAGCACACGCACACGATTAGCGCGCGCTAGCCGAAAAACTACCACCTGCTTAAAAGGAGGCGGTAGCGGCTAGAACGCGCTAAAACCACTAGCGCACCTTTATAAAAGGAGTCCTATATGGTGTACCTAGTCTGTCTAGCACACTGTTTTTCGACCTTTTTACACCTATGGACCAGCAGAAATAAAATAATTATTCTGTGGACCGGCATCGGTCTGTGGACTGGCAGTTGAAGAACACTGGGCTAAGTCGTGGGCCAGACCCCGCCCATCTCTACCCAATCTCCACCCCAGACCCCGCCCCATAATAGTACTAATTGCACCTTGCATGTCCCGTGCCTCATCTGGAAGCCTTCCCTCTGACGTTGCCGGTTCAGGCGTAGGACGCGCGTAGGAGCCACTGCCCGTGGCTTTGTGCACTGAATCAGTGGCTCGAAGATAACGCCACATCGATCGCACCGTGGACCGGCGGTTGAAGAAAACTGTTTTGGGCCTGATGCATGTGCTGGCCCTGTGGTCCGGCAGGAAATTTCTGTGGACCGGCACTGGTCCATGGACCGGTGGTTGAAGAACTCTGGTCTAGCATGCTATCTACCTTCAGTTCTATGGCATGTGCAATGCCCCATTGAGGGCGGCTCTAGGTCTGGGGCCCAACCTGGCTGTAGTCTTCCACTGAAGGCAGTCTCCATTGCTCTCTCACTCAGTGCCTTCACCTGGGGAAAACAAGTGTTAGCGGTGGGTTCAATCTCTTTTTTCCCCCCCAGGAAAAAAACCAAAAAAGCTTCTGTGAACAAGGTTAGCTAATAAATTAAACTGATTTATTTGAACTATGTACATACATGTATTTATTTTAGTCATTTATGTAGCCCGTCCTCCCAAAGGAGCCCGGAACGGGTTACAAGAGTACGTTCCTAGTATGTGTAGGACAAACTTTAGTGAGAAATACAGACTTTACAGCATTTACAGTACAGACAAAGGGGGTTTAGATTTCAGCATTTACAGTGTGGACATAAACATACAGACTTAAAATATAGACTTAGTGGACATAGGGTTTTCAGTTTAGATGTAACATAGTGGTAAACTAGCTTTTCTTAGCAGATGGGTGCATCTTTGATTGTTTGAGAATGTGGTACTAATTATGGTTATATTTGGGGTGGCAAGCGAGTTTTAGTGAGATTCCGTTTGGTGTCTTTGTGATCCATCCATCAGAGATGTGGACGCGGGTCGTTAAGGAGCTGGGTTTGTAAAGAGGAAGGTTTTCACGGCTTTCCTGAAGTTCCAAAGACTGTCTAGAGATCTAATGGATGGGTGGATGGTGTGCCATAATTTAGGTAAGTAATGAGAATAAGAGCATCTTCTGGCTGTTTCAGACTTGAGTGAACAGCCAGGTGGCAGGATCAGCCGTTTTTCTGTTTGGGATCTCAGTGATTGGTTGGGGACATAAATTTGTAGTTTTGATGCTATGTAGTTTGGTGTCATCTTGTGGAAAGTCTTGAAGACTAACACCAGGGCTTTAAAAGCGCATTGTTTTTGATAGGCAGTCAGTGAATGGAAATTAGTGCAGGGATGATGTGGTCACGGAAGCCCAGGTTTTATAGGAGTTGGATTGTGGCGTTTTGCACCCCTTGGAGATGGGAGAGTGTTTTTGCTGGTAGGTCCATTAGTAGAGCGTTGCAGTAATCTAGGCAGGATAATACAAACACATATAGTAGCTGAGCAAAATCACTTTTTGAAAAATAGGCACGGATGCACTTTAGTTGGCGGAGGTAATAGAAGGATGAAGACACTAATTTTGATACATGGTCTAAGAGCGACAGGTATAAGTCGAGAATCACTCCTAGGCTGCAGACGTTGTCTTTGCCTATGAGGGTGTCATTTCTCCAAGAAAGAGATGGGTGGGGGTATGCGCAGGTGTCCTTGTGTATCCAGAGAAGTTCTATTTTTGATGCCTTGAGCTGTAGTTTATTAGCAGTCATACAGTTTTTGTTTAAATTTCTGTTAGGCAGCAGTGAAGTTTTTTTTATTTGTGCATCTCAGTGTTGACCTAGGGGAAGGTAAAGCTGTATGCCTTCTGCATACGAGTGGATTTTGATTTGGTATTTTTCTGCGATGTTGACTAATAATAATAACTTTATTCTTGTATACCGCATTACCATGGAAGTTCTATGTGGTTAACAGATGAAGAGACTGTACATTTACAGCGAAGTTACAATTTCGTTAATGTTACATTTACATTTTAGACGATACATATTCGGTCAAGTTACCTTTACATTCCAGACAATAAATATACGGTGAAGTTATTTTGGCAGCTAGGTTATATGTTCAGAGTAGTTACATTTGCTATAAGTTCGATACAGCGGCGTTACAAATAGCAGTGTTACATGAGGCAGTAAGGGTCTAGGGGGGAGAGGTCAGAAGAAAAGGGAGGAGGAGGGAGGATAAATCAGAGGAATTTGTCAAAAAGGTAGGTTTTAGTTAACTTCCTGAATGTTTGATAGTGGGGGGAATTGGAGATGAGAGTAGAGAGGCATTTGTTCCATTTGCCCGCTTGGAATGCTAGGGATCGGCCAAGGAATTTTTTGTAGAGGCAGCCCTTCAGGGAGGGAAAGGAGAACAGGTAGGTATTTCGACTACGAGAGGGGCCAGCAATTTCAAGGTGCTCAGATAGGTAGATTGGTGAAGAGACTACTGGTTTGACATATAGGTTGAAGAGGAGTGGGGATAGTTTTTTTTTTTTTTTAAATCTTTATTTTCATTTTATAGTTATGCACCCTGGGGCACTCCGTAGCAGAAAGGTATTGGTTCTGATAAGGAGGATTCCAGTAGTACTCTCTGAGACCTTTCGTTCAAGAATGAGGAGAACCATGCCAGTGTGACGTCATGGATTCCGATCGAGTGTAGTCTGGATAGGAGGAGTGAGTGATCAATAATATCAAAGGCTGCACATAGGTCTAGCAGGACCAGCAGTGCGTCTTTCCCCTCATCAAGGATTTTCCAGCAGTGTGCTGTGATGCTTCCTGAATCCTGATTGGAAGTTGGATAGGGTGGTGTTTGTTTCCATGAATTTTCGTAGTTGGGTGAGTACTATCTTTTCTAGTATTTTTGAGACAAATGGGAGATTTGAGACTAGTCTATAGCTGCTTGGATTGTCTGGGTCCATGGTGTTTTTTTTAGGAGTGATCTTACTATAGCAGATTTCCAGCTCTGTGGTATTTTGCCTGATTGTAGGGACTCGTTAATTAGAGGTAAGATGGAGTTCAGGAAGGATTCGTTGCTAGCTAGAAGTGTGGTGGATGGGCATGGTCTAGGATTCAGGTTGTGGGGTGTAAGGAGACTATTGTACTTTTTAGGTCATCAATGGAAACTGGTTTGAAGCTGTTTAGAGTTTCTATTTTGTATAGGTTGTTTAGTATAGTTTTCGGGATGCTTGGCAGAGCTTTGGCTTCTAAGTCTAAGGATTCTCATATCTTTGATATCTTGTCGTGGAAGAAATTCACATGGGAGGGATTCACTGTCTAAGTTTGATTTTTGGGTGTGGTGCGAGCCTTGGGATGAGGTGAACAAGTTTTTTGACAGTGAGAAGATGGCCTTTGATTAGGTTTGTGAAGTATGCCTTTTTTGTTTCAAGCGTTGCTAGCTTGTATTCTTTCAGGAGGCTTTTCCAGGTGGATTTGTCCTTGGCGCTGTGTGTTTTGTACCAGGTTTTTTCTTCTTTCCTGACTTTCCTTTTCTGTTCTCTCAGGCTTTCTGTGAACCAGGGTGATTAGAAGGATCTTGATCTTTTTGACTAATTGCTAATTTCTTGTACAGTGACTTTATGCCAGAATGCCATGCCTGTGCCTTTTCCTCTAGTAAGTTGGTCATGGAGCTTGTGTGTAGGTCCATTTTGGAGATGCCAATGGATAAGTTATGAAGGTTTACCGACGTTGGGTCAAGAATGGTTGTTTTTTGTAAAGCTGGACTTTCTATAGGCCCTTTGGTCTTAATGTGTAGGTTGAACGAGATTACGTGGTGATCAGTCCAGGGGACTTGAGTGCTTATCAGGGGGGTTGGTTTGTTGTCGAGTAGCGGGCCTTTAGAGGTGAAGGTCATGGCCAAAAGTGTTCCCAGAAGCGTGGGTGGGGGAGTGGACTTGTTGGATGAAACGTCTTTGTGAATTCCCTTGGTGCATCGGTGATTTCTGGGTATTCTGTAAAGTTAAAGTCTCCTAGGATGATAATTTGTTTGTGGTTGACTGAGAGCTTGCTTATAATAATTGTCAGTTCATCAAGTACTGACATTGGGGAGGAGGGGGCTCAGTAGATTAATATGAATATTGTTTTTCTGTCGTGGCCTATTGAGAAAATGAGGCCGTCCAAGCCTTCTAGTGAGATGGAGTTTATATGTCTTGGGTTTAATTTGGATTTTTTTGATGGCTGCCACCCCACCCCCTCTTTTTGTGGGGCGGGAGCATACCAGTGCTTGGTAACCTTGAGGGCATAGTGCACCCAGGGTGGACCTGTCATTGTCTTTTAGCCACGTTTCTGTCACTAACAGGAAGTCCCATCCGTTGTCTGCTATGACGTCTAGTAGGATGAGGTCTTAGCCATTTACAGATCTGGCGTTAACTAGAACTGCCGCAATGGAGTTTGTTTTGGGTGGTTCTGTGTTTGTCGGAATTTTTATGAGGTTGGGAGTTCTGACTGCTATTTGCCACGTGTGAGAGTGGTTTGTCAGGTTTCCATAGTGGCCCTGGCGTGTGATAACAGGGATATGAAGAGCCATTATGGGAAGTATATAACTGTGATAGCTGAGATAGGGCTCGGTGTATTAGACTAACCGGGGGACTTGTGAGGTTATGGCATAGTTTAGGCCTGGTCCTGCTTGGTCAGCAGCCCTTTAAAGGGTTGAAGAGAGATGCTGGATCTTGAGGAGAAGGGGGCAAGGCTTCCCACCGAAGAAACGAAGCCCAAAGATGGAGGTTCTCGTTGCAGTGAGGGGGACGACTTGCTTCCCTTCCCCTCACTGTGCAGCAGAATCAAGTAGGCCTAATCATGAAACAAAAAGTCAGGAATAGCTTTTAACTATTCCAATACTTCCACATCTAAACCAATGCTAGTGCAGTTAATTCAACAGCATTTACATACTGTTCAGATATGTTACAGTATAAAATGATTGTATCTTATGTTACACTTGTTGAAAGTTTTAAAAATGAATAAAGACTTTAAAAAAAAGAAAAAATAGAAATGCAAGGTCATGCATTTGGGTGGCAAAAACCCGAGAGAATGGTATAGTTTAGGGGGTGAAGAACTTAACTGCACGACAGAAGAGTGGGACTTGGGTGTGATTGTATGTGATGATCTTAAGGTGGCCAAACAGGTTGAAAAGGTGACGGCAAAAGCTAGAAGGATGCTAGATTGCATAGAGAGAGGTATGGCCAGTAAGAAAAAGGAGGTATTGATACCCCTGTATAAGACTTTGGTGAGACCTCATTTAGAATATTGTGTACAATACTGGAGGCTGCACCTTCAAAAAGATATAAAAAGGATGGAGTCAGCCAGAGGAAGGCTACTAAAATGGTGTGTGGTCTTTGTGATAAGGCGTATGGGAACAGACATAAAGATCTCAATCTGTATACTTTGGAGGAAAGGCGGGAGAGGGGAGATATGATAGAGACATTTAAATACCTACGTTATGTAACGAGTCTCTTTCATTTGAAAGGAAATGCTGCAATGAGAGGGCATAAGATGAAGTTAAGAGGTGATAGGTTCCGGAGTAATCTGAGGAAATACTTTTTCACGGAACAGTCTCTCGGAAGAGGTGGTGGAAACAGAGACTGTGTCTGAATTCAAGAGGGCCTGGGATAGGCACATGGGATCTCTCAGAGAGAGAAAGAGATAATGGTTTCTGTGGATGGGCAGACTAGACGGGCCATTTGACCTTTATCTGCCGTCATGTTTCTATATAAATTTACCTTAGTGTCAAGATGATTAAGGAAATGCACTTTGGTTAACAAGTCTAGGGATCCTTTTATTAAGGTGCACTAATCAATTTAGCACATGCTAAAGATTAGTGCATGCTAAATGCTAAGATGCCCATAGGAATATAATGGATGTCTTAGCATTTAGAGCTCACTAATCTTCAGCGTGCGCTAAATCATTTAGCGTACCTTAATAAAAGGACCCTCTAGTGATGAAATTGATGATGAACAAGTTAATAAAGCACTGCAGAAGATTGCTAAAAAAAAAAAAACCCTGTATAAACAAATGCCAGTTGAAAAAGTAGCACAAAAAAATCAACTAATAAACATGCAAACTAATACAGAAAAGCAACTGTTTTCATAGTGTCAAACACTGAAAGAACAGCAAAGAAAAATGGGGAGACCCGATGATCCATAGTGAAAACAATCCACCGATGAAAACAAAAACTGTGGATACAGATGTTCTGAAGATAATTTATTAAACACTGACATATAAAACCATGAAAATTCAATTAAAAAAGTACAATGCTAAAAAATATGGTGATAAAAATCCAACTAGACCTTATACGGTCCGTGCTTCGGCAAACGCCTTCCTCAGGGGTCCAATGGTTTGCAAACTCACATATAAAGAATTGGACTGAAAACAGTGTATTGTTTTTAAACATGTGAGAAAAGAACACCGCAGACAAGCTTAGCGTTTTTTTTGCTACTTTGGCTTGTCTGCGGTGTTCTTTTCTCACATGTTTAAAAACAATACACTGTTTTCAGTCCAATTCTTTATATGTGAGTTTGCAAACCATTGGACCCCTGAGGAAGGCGTGTTTACCGAAACACGGACCGTGTAGGGTCCGGTTGGATTTTTATCACAATATCTTGTAGCATTGTACTTTTTTAATTGAATTTTCATGGTTTTATATGTCGGTGTTTAATAAATTATCTCCAGAACATCTGTATCCACAGTTTTTGTTTTCAAACACTGAAAGAAACCATTATATTTGAAAATCAAAACTGAATTGCGGTGGTCATCAATACATATCAGACTTTAACGTGTGACTGCATACCCCAAAACAGGGTGTAAAACGCTAAGTTCTTAGAAAAAAAATTTTTAACCTAAATTTTGATCCCATTCAATAACAATAAGCATAGATAAAGGGCTCCTTTTACTAAGGTGCGCTAGTGTTTTTAGCGCATGCAGGATATTACTGCACGCTACAGCGTGCGCTATTCAGCTAGAACTAACGCCAGCTCAATGCTGGTGTTAAGGTCTAGCACGCACGGCAATTTAGTGCACGCTATTCCCTGCGTTAATGCTCTAACGCAGCTTAGTAAAAGGAGCCTAAAGTGGCAAGCATTCTCTCTGAAAACAATAAATAATATAAAACACCTAAAATTAATTTGTGGCATGTTGGTAACTTCTAATAAAATTACAGTGCAGCTACGCTAATGTGCGAAGTTTACTCATGAGAGGGTACAATAGTCAACTCATTAAAAAAGAAAACAGATGGGCAAAAAAGAAAAATCATGTGATATGTTGATGTAACTGTATGATTATCCAAAGAATAAAAAGAAATTTCAAATGTGTGGACCAGTACACAAGAGCCGAGAAATGACGAACTGGCCAAAAATATATATTAAAAAACCTACCTTTATCCTTTAAAGGAGTGAAACGTGGGTATTGCTCACTTTCAGGAAAAATGATAGAATGCTGCACTTGAGAGATGAATGATTTTGTGTGGCAGCAACAAGAGCTTGAATTTCACCCTGCTTTCAGTCGGGAGCCATTGTAACTCTTTCAGTAAAGGGATGGCACTCATCTGCCTTGATTTACCCAGCAGAAATCTTGCTGCTTCGTTTTCTACCATTTGGTTCTGCTTGATCATGTATTTTGGAATGCCAAGCAGGATTGCATTGCAGTGTTCCAGGGTTATTATTAGCAGGTGGTCATAATAATAACCGTGTAGTATCACATGCATATGGTTTCTTTAGTAATAGTAACACATCTAATATAATAAAATGCTAGCCGCGCATGCGCACTAAAAAAAACGTGTTCCCTGATCCGTCCCGAAAACACGAGTGCGCATGCGCACGTTTTACGTCATCACCTACTCTCCACCTCGCGCCACCTATTCATCACCTGCTCTCCACCGATCACTGTTCCTCCTGCACCATGCCACGCCAGGCATGTCCGCAGCCGGCCTCGAGCTCCTGGGGGCCGGCGGCGCTGTGCTGAGGTCCCGCCTCCCGCTTCCGCACTATACGGCGCCGCCAGACCCGGCCCTACACTGAGATCCGTGATCGGGTTGCCATGGAAACCCCGCCGCAGCCTCGCAGCTAGGTAGGGGGACAACAATCGCGCTTATGTTCAAGCCGCCGCCACGACTCCCCTCTCGAACCGCACCAGGATCGAGAGAGGAGCTGCGGCGGGGGCTTGAGCATAAGCGCCATTGTTGTTCCCCTACCTAGCCGCGAGGCTGCGGCGGCCTTCCTCACCCGGCTCACATTGAATCCAAGTAAATAACTGGGGCTGCCTAAAGAAACAAAGTTTCACGGTGCTTGGCCCGTAAAACAATTCCTGCCGTTGCCAAAATTTGACCCACCGTTCCTTCCCTTCCTCCATCAGGTACAGTTTACCTCCGCCTATGTTAAAAGGAGTTGCTTTGAAATTGGAGCCCTGCCCCCACCGTAACACATTCCCTCTGCCGCGGTCCCATATGTCAGAGAAGGGGCGGGACCAAGGCAGAGTGGAACGTGCTACAGCAGTGGCAGGCCTCCGATTTCGACGCGGCTCCTTTTAACATTGGTGGATTCACTGCACCTGATGGAGGGAGGGAAGGAAAGGTGGTTGGACGCTGTTGAGCCCCTCTTTAGCCTTAGACCCTCTCCTAACTGCTCCCTCCTGTCTCAGACCACTGGAGCACCTGATGGAGGGAGGGAAGGAAAGGTGGTTGTGTGCTGTTGAGCCCCTCTTTGCCCTCAGACCCTCTCCTAACTGCTCCCTCCTGTCTCAGACCACTGGGGGGAGGTGCCTGTCTTCAGCTGCAGGGATGGAGGGAGGGAAGAAGAAAGAAGGGGCCCTGGCAAGCGAGTTATCAAAAGCCAACCATAGCCTGGGACCCCTACATGATATGAATAATGACCAGACAACAAAAGGTAAGAAAAATAATTTTATTTTCTGTTTTGTGATTACAATATGTCAGATTTGAAATGTGTCTTGAGGGAGGCTTCCGCCGCGGCTTTGGACAGAGGGGTACCATTTTCGTGGGAGCCGGCCTTCGGAGAGGCTTGGGACAGGGGGACGGATGCGGGAGGGGCTGCCGCTGCGAAGGGCTTTGGTGGGGGAGCCAGCCAGACCACAAGTGTGGGGACGTTGTAAGCGCGGATTGGTCAAGGAGCCGCCGATGCTGAAGCTTTGAAATTGCTCTCCCACCGTCACTCCCTCCCGCCCCGGCTCTGCCTCTGCCCCTGCCCAGGTTCAAAAGCAGGAGACATCTAGCACCCGTTAATCTAACGGGCTTAAACACTAGTACATATATAATTTTTATTCTCTGTTTTGATTCATGTTATTTATTTTTTACTATTTGCTTAATGTTCCTTTATACTTTTGACTCATTTCAGCTTCCATAGCCATCTTAGCAGTGGCGCATATCCTGCTATATCAGTGCCCAGTCCCTCCTGCCGGACTCCCCCTGAAGCACTCTTCACCAGCAGAAGGGATGCCCAGTCCCTCCTGCCGGATACCCTCTATCCCCCTGCTGGACCACCCAACCCACCCACTCTAACCTTTTTTGATGGCCGGACAGATGGGTCCTCAATCCAGCCAGACGGACTTAGATGTGTTTTTTTATTTTGTCCCTCCACATATTTTTTTTATTATTTTTTACTGTTTTTATATGATTTCTCTACCGTCTTGACTAGGATTTCCTTGTATATAAAGAAAACGAGGGTTTATAAAAATTTTAAATAAATAAAAAAATTATATATGTGAAAATGGTTAATAAAATTGCCCCTAGAATGCCCTGTTTTCTAAAGAGCTGTGTGTATAGATAGGCAAAGGTATATGTACGGGATCTTAAAAAAACATGTTCATGGTAGCTACATACAACAGTTGCTGCCAATTTAAAGGGAATTTATAGAACACTAGGCCCTATCAGTCTTCAGATTGTTTGTTTCATTGACATACCACATCTCTTAATTTTCATATATTAGTTTCATCTTTATTTGAGGGTTTTCCAAAATGTTAAGAACAATAGTTAGCTTCTCTATGTATTTTTTTAAAGTTAATGTAGTAACAGTTATTATGAAATTCATTATTGCTCATAGGTCTATTAATAGTGAGGTTTATGAAATCATTAAGGGAAGCATTTTAGAAAGGATTTATAGAGGGGAATTCCAAAGTCCAAGTTGGGACCTGTGGAATTCCCATAATGTTTTACAAGATGCTCTGAAGCATGAAGCCTCTTATAAATGTGGAGCAGGGCAGCACTTCCCAGCCCCTCCATGCTCAGAGCGAACAGAAATTTTAGAAAGCTGGACATGGGAGAAAAAATACTTCCTGACACATAGAAGAGGAGTGTGTGGCACAGTGGTTAAAGCTACAGCCTCAGCTCCCTGGGGTTGTGGGTTCAAACCCACACTGCTCCTTGTGACCCTGGGCAAGTCACTTAATCCCCCCATTGCCTCAGGTACATTAAATAGATTGTGAGCCCACCAGGACAGACAGGGAAAATGCTTGAGTACCTGAATAATCTCATATAATCTGTTCTGAGCTCTCCTGGGAGAACGGTATACAAAATTGAATAAATAACTAGATGTGGCAGCAGCTTTCTAAAATCCCTAAATTAATCTAGGCTTTTATAAACTGCTTATTCCCTAAAGGTCCTGACTGGTATAGAACCAACAGAAGCAAATTACAACACTGGGAAACTACAAATTAAAAATAAATTACAGAAAAGGTTTTTTAATAGTTTACGGGTTGGGTTATAAAGTTTTTCCTGCCTAATGTTCCGGGAGATGCTATGCCAAAGATGTACAGATTGAAAAAGGAAGAGCTATGCAAGTGCCTTTTAAAAAAGACTCCCTTAGCAAATGGAAAATGAAGCGAAGGAAGCGGTGGAACCGTTGGATGACCAAGGAATAAAGGGAGCGCTAAAGGAGGACAAAGAAATCGCCAATAGACTGAACACATTTTTTGCATCTATATTTACCAAAGAGGATATACACAGCATACCGGAACCCATCAGGCTATATGCTGGAAGCGAAAACGGGAAAATGACAGGGTTGACGGTCAATCTAGAAGAGGTATGCAGGCAGATTGATAGGCTTAAGAGCGATAAATCCCCAGGACTGGATGGCATCCATCCGAGGGTCATCAAGGAACTGAAAGGGACTATAGCTGAACTGCTTCAACTAATAGCCAATCTGTTGATCAAAACAGGAAAGATTCCGGAGGACTGGAAGGTGGCGAATGTTACGCCGATCTTCACAAAAGGTTCGAGGGGAGATCCGGGAAACTACAGACTGGTGAGTTTGATCTCGGTACCGGGAAAGATGGTAGAGGCGCTGATACAGGACCGTATCATTGATCACCTTGACGGACACAGTCTGATGAGAACCAGCCAGCATGGTTTCAGCAAAAGCAGATCTTGTTTGACAAACTTGCTGCACTTCGAGGGAGTAAACAGGCAGATAGATAAGGGCGACCCGGTCGACATTGTATATCTGGACTTTCAGAAGGCATTCGACGAGGTTCCGCATGAACGACTACTTTGGAAAATTGCGAGCCATGGAATCGAGGGAGAAATACTCATGTGGATTAAAAACTGGCTGGAGCATAGGAAACCGAGAGTGGGGGGTAAATGGGCAATACTTGGACTGGAAGAGCATCACCAGTGGGGTGCCACAGGGCTCGGTGCTTGGACCCGTACTCTTAAACATCTTTATAAACGATCTGGATATAGGTATGATGTGCGAGGTGATTAAATTTGCGGACGACACGAAGTTATTCAGAGTAGTGAAGACGCAGGGGGATTGCGACGATCCACAACGTGACATAACCAGGCTCGAGGAATGGGCATCGACATGGCAGATGAGATTCAACGTGGATCAGTGTAAAGTGATGCATGTCGGTAACAAAAATCTCAGGTGAGAGTACAGGATGTCCGGGGCGGTACTTGGAGAGACCTCCCAGGAAAGATGAAGCTGTCTACGCAATGTGCGGCGGCGGCGAAAAGGGCGAACAGAATGCTAGGAATGATAATGAAGGGGATCACAAACAGATCAGAGAAGGTTATCATGCCACTGTACCGGGCCATGGTGCGCCCTCACCTGGAGTACTGCATACAGTACTGGTCGCTATACATGAAGAAGGACACGGTACTACTCAAAAGGGTCCAGAGAAGAGCGACTAAGATGGTAAAGGGGTTGGAGGAGCTGCCGTACAGCGACAGATTAGAGAAACTGGGCCTCTTCTCCCTCGAACAGAGGAGATTGAGAGGGGACATGATTGAAACATTCAAGATACTGAAGGGGATAGACTTAGTAGATAAGGACAGGTTGTTCACCCTCTCCAAGGTAGAGAGAACGAGAGGGCACTCTCTAAAGATGAAAGGGGATAGATTCCGTACGAACATAAGGAAGTTCTTCTTCACCCAGAGAGTGGTGGGAAACTGGAACGCTCTCCCGGAGGCTGTCATAGGGGAAAACACCCTCCAGGGATTCAAGACAAAGTTAGACAAGTTCCTACTGAACAAGGACGTACGCTGGTAGGGCTAGTCTCAATTAGGGCACTGGTCTTTGACAAGTTTCAAGTTTCAAGTTTATTAGGATTTTATATACCGCCTATCAAGGTTATTTAAGCGGTTTTTACAATCAGGTACTCAAGCATTTTCCCTATCTGTCCCGGTGGGCTCACAATCTATCTAACGTACCTGGAGCTATGGAGGATTAACCAGAGGGCCACCGCGTGAGCGGATTGCTGGGCATGATGGGCCACTGGTCTGACCCAGCAGCGGCATCTCTTATGTTCTTATGCCTCCTTTTACGAAGCCGATTACCGTGGCATGCTTTACATCAGTGTCTCTCAAACTGTGTGCCAAGGCACAGTGGTGTGCCCTGAAGCAGTGGCGTACCAAGGGGGGGGGGGGCGGTCTGCCCCAGGTGTAAGCCAAGAGGGGGGGGGGGGGTCCCAGCCTTGGAGTCATGGTCCAGGAACTTCCCTTCTCAAGGCCCGGTTCCAAGGCTCTGGGTAGTCCCTGTGGCCCAGCATGTTCCCATCCTTCTCTCCTGTCCAATGGCCCTTTACCTTCCGTGAAGCTGAAAAAACTTCCGGCCTCAGCAGTGATTCAGCTACGTCTCCTGCGGCTCCCCTTTCTGCTTTCTGCGTCTGCCAATGATGCAACTTCCTGTTTCCACCCAGGTGGATTACGGCAGAGGCAGACACGGAAAGCAAGAAGGGGAGCTGCGGGCAACGTAGCTGAATCACTGCCGAGGCCGGCAGTTTTTTCAGCTTCACGGAAGGCAAAGGGCCAAAAGTCAAATATCTTCTCATAATAATAAACTTCTCTTTATAATGACTGAGGTTGCCATACAACTTATTATGAAGAACTGGAAAAACTGGGACTGGTTAAATTATAATTTCTGGTGGAACTCTTTATGCCACATTTTTAAAATGGAGTGTGTGATAGCCATACAGCAAGGGCATTATAGGAAATTTAAGGATGTTTGGGAGCCATTAACAAAATTCTGTAAGGAATGATTACTATTTTTTCCCTTTGAATATACACGTCCAAGGTGGGTGGGGGTGGGGGATACTTTGATTTACTTATGGTTGAGGGCAACTGTTGGGTATATATAGGGGGATTTGATATACATATTTGATATGAAATATGATTTGATAGAATATTAAGTGCTGTTAAAGTGTAAAATGTTTCTATATTATGTTGCACTTATTGTTAGTTTTAAACTGAATAAAGATTTAAAGAAAAGAAAAGAAGATGAAAAACAAGACTGTTAACTCTCCTACAAAAGTGTATACTCTAATAATGTGGTAAACTTTCAGTCATAAACACTTTTGAAACACGAGGTCAAAAATGTTGAAAAATGTCCAGCTGCAGCCTTTCCTTCTGATATGGAAACTGAGTATAAGTGCCTTAATTAGGCCTAAGGTAAACATGGCATAGAATGAAAATGGTGGATAACAAGTAATAGCTAATCAGTGGTGTATTAACTCTGGACCCATTTCAGTTTTGCAAGAGGATTATAAGAGATAGGAAAAGATGCATACTCAGGCAATGGTGAGGGATTGTCTTACATACTCAGACCTTTGCTATGACCTCCCATAAAAAAACAAAGTGAAGCAGTTTTATGTCAATTAAAACTATGAGTATAGTTCATACTTAATTGATAGCCATGTGTTTTGCATCACAAAGAAAGGACATAAGGGCATTGTTTTGGAAAGTTTCCTTTATCTTTAGGGATCCTGTGAAATAAAACAGGAAACCTTTTAGCAAAATTAATCTTCATTTCAAGAAAAAATTATAATGAGATTTTGTGTTTGACATCTGCCAAAGTCCTGGCAGGCTATAACCACGTCCAAATGAAAATTTAACTTGGCAAATGGTGTCAAACGAAGCACTGGAGTGAAAAGATGGGTGTGTAGGGGGAGGATAGAACATTTGTTCAAAAATACATAAACATCTATCCCTGACTAAGGCATTGGTTGAACAAACTTTCCTCCAAATAATGAGATTGTTACCACAGTACCAGTGGCTTAGCGAGGGTAGGATGTGCATGAGATGGTGGCACACCCACTGCACCTTCCTGTCTACCCCAGCTCCTTCCACGCCAACCCCCCACCCTCCTCTCTGCCCCCCCCTGCCCCTTCCTCTCTGCCTCTGCTCCTTCCACACCAACTCCCCACCCACACACTCCTCTCTGCCCCTCCTCTGCCCCAGGGAAGCCAAAAGGTTGGACACCCCTGCTTTATAGATTGTAAGCTATCTTCTGACAGGGAAATACCTATTGTATTTTAATGTACTTTGTCTTCAGCTACTACTGAAAAGGTGTGAACTAAATTCCATCCCTTCCTTTTTTGTGAAGCAATCTGATGCTTTATTATTGATCTTCCCAAACTGAGTTGTGAAATCTGCATTTGGGGTTATGGCCCAGGTGGCTACTCCATAAGATGGCCTTGATCTGTGCCGCACTGGGGGTCATATGCTTTCTATGACTCTGCAAATTGAGATTGTGGCCATAGAAAGAACACTGAACACTGCGTTGGTAATTGCTATTCCCCACTTAGGGTGATTCATGCAGTTAATTAGGTTATAAATTTAACAAGCAAATAATTGCTTTGCCCGCTCCCTCCCTCCTCCCCCCCCCCGCTAACTTACTATATGAATAGGGTTACCATATTTTGAGATGAACCTGGATATATGGCTCCGCCCCGTTTTGTCCCATCTCCACCTTATTCTGCCTGCAGCCCCGCCCAGTTCCACCCCCAGCCTCAACCCCACAAAGCCTTGCCCCTTCTTCTCTGACCTCCGGGCTGCGTCTGGAGAGCCTCAAGCATCCGCACGTGCTCAGAGGTCCTCCAGATGCAGCCAGAGCTTGTCAGGGCTTTCCAAAACCCGGACAAATTGCCAGGTTTTGGAAAGTCCATCCAGGCACATGGACGTTCCTCTAAAAAGAGAACATATCCATGTTTTCCTGGACGTCTGGTAACCCTATGTATGAAGCTAATCATAGTGAACAATGTATAGCTTTGGAGTGAAATTGTTAACATGTAACAGTGTAAGCAGCATAATTATTTATTAGCAGTTCTTCAGAATAGCTCTCCCTGCTTGGAATGTAGCAGCAGCAACAACGCAACACTCCTTTCCTTCCTGCCAAGGCCCAGCATCCTCCTCTCGCTCCCCTTACTCTGTCCGACATCCCCTGCTTTCTCCTCTTCTACCAGTGGCAGTTTCAGACTCTAGCACAGACGTCACTTCTCCCTTTTCATCTGCAAACTGCTCCACACAGTTTGCTTTTCACACAGATGGTACTTTTGTGTTTGCACCTGGGGAGCAATATATAGCAGCGGTTTTCAACATTTTCCCCCAGAAACCAGTGTAAGGGAATCACTTACAGATCTATTTATTAATCTACATTAAGTCTTTTACCTGGGTTTTAAAGTGCATTCCAATCCACTAATCTTCCTCATTCAGTTTAAGCAACCATCCAATCTGTAATTATAGGTGAAGCTAACATATCTCTGGAACTGCATGTGTATGACGAACTATCTGTATGTTAAAAATTCTCACTCTCTGATTGGTAAATTAGGAGGGAAAACTGTATTAGAAGAATATCACTGTAGCCCATACTGCCTTAGTTTTCCGTATCTTGTTTTTGTTCAGTTATCCTGTAACACATTTTGAGCTCTCTGGGGAGGACAAGGTATAAAACAAATTAACTAACTTACTTAACTTGCATATTAGCTGATTTTTTTTTTAAAGTTAATTAATTATCACATACACGCTGGCTATTCACTAAATCGCAGTAGAGCTTCTTACCACGGGCCAAATGCTCCAAAGCTCATAGGAATGAGCGTTTTTGGAGGAAAGCATAAAACTCTGATTCAGGGAAAAGCCTTATTTTCCTCCCCTAGAGGGTTCAATAAATGGTAACATGTAGAACCACAGTGGGTAGGTTACTCCATCTGGGACCCATTTGAGCCTTGACTCCCTGCTGTGGAGGTTAAGGCAAAAGCAGAAATCATAGTGTTTTACCAGTCTGGTCCACAGCTGTCCCCTGGTGGATACTGAAAGGAGACCTGATCCCAAAGAGATCAAACTGATCACATACCACCAATCTGATCTACAGTTGTCCCTGAGGTACAGAGTGCATATAGAAGAGGTGTGTGGGAGTGGGGGGGGGGTAGGGGTAGGGAGGATAGATCATTAGAAAGATCTGATCCTGATTCTCAGAAGAGAGAGAGACAGTGTGAAGTTGCTGCTAGCCTGACACTTTGGGAATTGTGGAGCTGTTGAGTATAGAGGTCTGCACGGGAACGGGGATCGCGGTACTCCCACAGGGACCCCCCTCTAGCCAACGGGACTCCCATGGGGATGGAAGGCTTTGGAAGCAGGGTTCGTCCATATAATATAATGGACACGTCAGCCTTAGTAAAAGAGGGGGTTTATAAGTTAATTACCTGAACAGAAAACAAAAAAAAGGTTCCACCAAAGAGATTCCACAAGGAAAATAGCAGCGCAAACACAAAAGAAACTGTGGAATTGATGATCCTGTCAGAAGTAATTGCTGCTTTTTATGGGGACAGGCGGGGATGGAGGTAATTCCTTGCAGGGATGGGTGGGGACAGAGAGGATCCTGGCGGGGACGGGCGGGGATGAGTGGGATTTCTGTCCCCGTGCAACTCTCTAGTTGAGTACTGAGACCCTAAAGAGATAGGAGGAAGAGACCAAGTTTTGCCTGATTTGAGAGAAAGGGAGCATTGAGGAACACAGAGCCACACGAGAGAGAAAGTATGATCGTAGCACAGAGTCTGTTTGCCTTCCGAAGAGTGAGATGAGCAAAGATGGCTGGCAGAGTGTTGATCCAGGCTCAAAGCATAGAAGAAGAGATGTGGGAGCAGTATAGTGTAACCTTGCAGAGGGACAATAACAAAAGGCTTTGGGATTGCAGTGTCTGGTGGCAGAGACCACCCACACTTCAAATAGTGCAGGGCTTAGCCTATGCTTGGAAGTAGAATTTAAATTGAAGGATTGACGGAGAAGAGAGCTGCACTGCCCACTGTAGAGGTGACAAGTGGCACAAGATAGGTGAGTACAGATTTTAACAACCCTACAGTCTGTCAAGAGAGGTAAGAAATAAGAGAAGGGTACTGTGCAAAAGAGACCCAGGATTCTAAATCTTTTGAAACTTGTAAATACTTTTGCAACTATTTCACTTTGATCTTTTTATGGACTATTTGCTTAATTGTTTCCCTGTTCCATTTTTTAAAATATATATTTGCACATTTTTGAAGAGCCCAACGAATGGGGTACTTTATTCTAATTTAGAACAACCTTCCTAGTACATGTTCCCTGGGACTTTATTGTACCTATCTATTATTACCCTTTAATATTAAAGTCTGCCATGAGATGCATTAATTTATGTATTATTTCTAAGCATCCTCTTTTTTTATATAACATGAAAATTGCAGTCCATTCTGCATCAGGGAATATTACAAACCAAACCTGAAGTACTTTTTTGTCCAAAGGTGATCAGATTTCATTCAGTGCCTTAGGGCTCCTTTTACGAAGGTGTGCTAGGGCCTTAACGGGCGGAATAGCGCGCGCTAAATTGCCCAGCACGCTAGCCGCTACCACCTCCTTTTGAGCAGGCGGTAGGCTAATCCGGTGCGTGAGCTAAAACCGCTAGCGCACCTTCGTAAAAGGAGCCCTTAATCTTTCAGATATGAATTGGTAGCCTGCTACTATTACGACTATTTCTATAGCAATATTAGATGTAGGTAGCGCTGTACGCTAAACACGTACGAGACCATCCTTTCCCGATTGAATGTACAATGTATTTGAGACAGACAAACAGGACATATAAAGGATTACATTACATTACATTAGTGAGTTCTATTCCGCTTGTGCCTTGCGGTTCTAAGCGGATTACAAATTAGTAGTCTGGATATTTCCAGGAGCGTTACAATACAAAGAATCATGTATATAGCAGGTTACAATTGATAGTCTGGACATTTCCAGGAGAATTACAAAGCAAAGAGTAAGTATATAATAGGTTACTGTGATGAATAATAATACATTCGGGATACAGTTGTGAGTTATACAATGTTGAAGGTGTTGCTATGGTGGTGGTGGTGATATTCAGGATTAGGGAGTTATTTATTGTGGGAATGATTGAAAACAGACATAGGTCCTGCCTTCTGATCGTGTCTGAATATTGCGTTCGATGTGCAACATTTTGTCCAACTCAACCATTTTGCGTTTAGAATAAAATACATTTTGTTGCCATTCATCTATTAATAAATCAAAACAATTTAAATGGCCAGGAGAGGTTCCAGGTCCTTTAAATCACATGTCCAGGGCTAACTATGAATATTCTGCATTTAGGGCCGGATTCTGTAACCAGCATCGATATCAGTGGCCGCCTTAAAATTGGCCACCGATTGCATGTCAATCACACACCAGTGGTGGTTACAGAATTATGCCTATGGGAAAGATAGATGTCGGAAATGTAGGCCAGGGTTTTCCGGGCCTACATTACAAGGCGCCTATCTATGCTGTGAATCACGCCTATATAGTCATTTTACGGCGCCTAATGCCACTTTCGGTGTTAGCCACACCCATAGTGGAGTTAGGCACTATAAAGCGCCTATGTAGGTGCGATTCCAGTGCCTTTTATTTAGGCGCCGGCAGGCGCTTTAACTGAGGGGGGTTTCACCATTTCTAACGGCGTTTTTAATTAATTTGGGCGCAAGTAAGGAGGTTACCAGTGTCTAATTTTTGGCGCCGATTACAGAATTTCCCCTTGAATGGCTAAGCCAAAAGCAGCTAATGTGTGGGTTGTCCTGGGGCATTGTTTATTTATATTTATTGATTTATTTCCCTTTTAGTAGTATTTTACTATAAAACTTATTGTAAAGCGTTTAGTCATTTTGTGAAAGATGGCATATCAAATAATAAACTTGGAAAATTATGGGGTTAAGTGCTGATACTTGGCACTTAACCACATAAGATGGCCACATAAATTAGGCTGCACAAAAAGCTGTCCTATGTTTATGCAGTTAATTGCTGAATATTGTACTTAATTGTATAAGTGTTATCAGGCCATTTATGCCTGGACATGGCCCAGCATTGAATATATGAGAATAAAGCTGGCGGTGTAAAAAAAACAAACCTGTTGCCAGCTGAATATTGGCTGGATTTCTTTCTTTCTTTCTTTTCTGGTGTACAGAGGCTTTAAAATTCACTGTTAATAGCTGTATTGCCACCTTCCAATCTGATTAGCATGACTGAAATGTCTTCAGTTGAGAACAAACCCTTTACTTTGCTCAGGCCAAGAGATTTTTTTTTTTTTCTAATGGGTACAGTATGGGATTAGCTTGGTAGCAAAGATGAGAGAATGTTGAGAGTAATGCACCCATGAGTGTTCATTCTGCTGTATTGTCCACAGCTCTAGAACGATCTACTCCGAATCAGAATTACTTGACTTTTTATAGCCATAATTTTTGCTCATTCGCAACATCTAGCGTCCAGTCCCAGGTAGATCACTCTGAGGGAAGGAATGTTACCAGTGGTGTGCCTCAAGGTTTGGTTCTTGGGTCTGTTCTTTTTAACATTTTTATGAGCAATATTGCTGAAGGGCTGTCTGGTAAGATTTGCCTCGTTGCAGATGATACCAAAATCTGAATTAGGATAAACAGCCTTGATGATGTAGAGAACATGAGGAAGGACCTAGTGAAGCTTGAAAATGGTCTGAAATGTGGAAGCTAACATTTAATCGCAAGAAACGCAAGGTTATGCATTTGGGTTGCAAAGCCTTTGACAGTGTTCCACACAGGCGGCTAATAAATAAACTGAGTGCCCTTGGGATGGGCCACAAAATGACAGACTGGGTCCGGAACTGGTTGACTGGAATGCAAAAGAGGGTAGTGGTCAATGGACATTTAACTTAGGAAAGGGATGTTACCAGTGGTGTGCCTCAAGGTTCGGTTCTTGGGCCTGTTCTTTTTAACATTTTTGTGTGATACTGCTGAAGGGCTGACTGGTAAGATTTGCCTCTTTTGTGAATGATACCAAAATCTGTATTAGAGTAGACACCCATGATGGTATGGAAAACATGAGGAAGGACCTAGTGAAGCTTGAGGAATGGACTGAAATTAATTTGGCAGCTATGATTTAATGCTAAGAAATGCAAGGTCATGCATTTGGGCTGCAGAAACCTGAGGGAACACTTCAGTTTAGAGCGTAAAGAACTTTTGTGCATGAAAGAGAAGCGGGATTTGGGTGTGATAGAATGTGATGATCTTAAGGTGACCAAACAGGTTGAAAAAGCGACAGCGAAAACTAGAAGGATGCTAGGGTGCATAGGAAGAGGAATGGCCAGTAGGAAAAAGGAGGCATTGATGCCCCTGTATAAGACTCTGGTAAAAGGGTTAAGTGACTTGGCCAAGAGCACAGGCAACAGCAGCAGGATTTGAACTGGGCTATTTCTCTATTCAGGCCTTATTATACAGTAGTAGCAGCTTTATTTACCCCTCCCCCTTTCATATCCATATGGTAAATTAGAAAGACAAATAATAAAATATGGTCAAGGTGCTATACATTTTGGATTTGAATATCGATCCATGAGTAAATATCGATTTTCCTTCCCTACTTCAATGTTTCTTGTGATTGCACATGGGTATTTTTCTCTGTGTTATCTATATAGCCTTTCTACTGTGAAATCTTATCAGAGAATTTAAACATTTATTCAAAAGAAATGAGATGTTAATTATTGATCTATAAGAAAAAAAAATCACTTTCATGATAAAACAAAGTTTTTGTTCAGCTTGTATAAATTCAGAAAGTACTTTTTGAGGCACATTGGAGATTGCATGAGAGTCTGTGCAATAACATTCAAGGCTGAAGAAGTATGAGTAATGTAGATTCAGAAAGTCAAAGGTTAACTAAAAGCCAGTGACTCACAGAAGGAGACTATGATAGAATTTCCACATATAACAAGAGTCTTTTATATAGGAGGTTATAACTGGAATGGTTTTGAAACCAATTAACAAACATAGAACACAGAACAAATGATTAAAATAATTTTATCTCCTAGGGCAGTAGCCCCAGGAGATCTCTGGGATGGGTCCCCATCATCATCTTTCTTTTTTATTCTGTTACGAGCTGTCTCTGAGCTCATGACAGAAAGGGGGAAATGGATGGGGGAAAGAGCCAAAGGCTTGAAGGACAAAACATTTCTTAATAGAAAAAGTGAATGCATTTGGAAATGCTCTTCTCCTTGAGGATACCCCCCTATGAAAAGGTTGAAAGTGAGCTAGTGAGAATGGATGTCATTGACACATGCTGGTCAACAGGGTCACAGTCTTGCATGGGAAGATTTTGGAGGCTTTCATTCAGCTATTTTGGTTCATAAGTGGCCCCAACTTAAAAATCAGTGAAGGCCACTGGCCTAGGAAGATTAAGTAAAGCTTAATGTATCTGAGGCACCATATATAAACTTTCACTTCAATGACACCATCTTATTCTTCATCGAAAATCCAAAGTACAGGTGCCAAACTAGAGAAAAATTCAACTCCTCACCTCAAGTCCCGACCTTTAGCCTCTCTCTAATCTGCCGCTGCATAGTGGCGGCACGTTTGGACTCTTCACCTCAAGTCCCGGTACATGCTTTATTTAAACCTTCCCCTTGCGGCGCACGCCAAAGGAGCGATTTTAAGGAGCATGTTATGCTCCTTCGTTTGCTCCTTTGTGCGCACCATTTGGGTGCACCAAAGCTTAACTATTCAGCGTCATCATTGCGCTTACTCTTTACTACTGTTTTATTGCTGTTTTTTCTCATTTTCCCCATTTTTTCCCTCCTAAACAACAGTTTTATAATGACTCCTCTTCAGTCACATATACCAGTTACTTGGGGTAACAGACAAGAAAATAACATTAGGCCTGGCCCCCCACCTGAGTCGCGTTATCAAAATATTATTCAAGTAACTTCCACTAACAAATGTAATCAGGTTCCTCCTTCTACCTGTTTAAATATAGCTCTTGTAAATGCTAGATCCTTAAAAAAGAAACACCACCTCATTAAAGATATTATTACCCAACAGTCCTTAAACATTCTCTGTATTACAGAAACCTGGCTTTCCGAGGGGGACGAAACCTACCTTGGATATGCATCTCCGCCAGGTTTCAAATATTACTTTAACCATCGGATAGGAAAGAAGGGCGGGGGGATTGCTGTTATTTATAAACATTCCTTCATTAAAGACGTTACTGCACCACCACAAAGATCAACTATTGAATGTCTACAATTCAGATTAAATACTAATCCCCAATTGGAAATGCTGCTTCTTTATGTCCCACCCCCAATCAATCGAGACATTACCCTGCTTCAATCAACATTATTTGACTTTTGCACATCTACAGAAAACCCAATAATATTGGGCGATTTTAATTTCCATTTTGATGTGCAAGAGAATACTCTATCATCTGATTTAATAGATTTCATCTCTGATCTAACTCTAGTCATTATGATTTCTAAACCAACACACATTGCTGGTCATACAATAGATATGATCCTGACTTCAAACTCCCTCAAGTCAAACTTTTTGGTACCAAATATCTACCCCGTACCCTGGTCTGATCACAATCTAATAACAATAAAATATTTTTAATCACAAAACTTAGTCTCAGGGTCACCCAAACTAATATCTTTTCAAGACTACACTAATCTAGACGATTCGTCAGTTGCCTCAGCTATCAAGTTGAACATCAATGACTTTGATAATCTGTCACTTGAAGACCAAGGGGCTCATAATCGAAAGAGAAAAATGTTCAAAAACCGGTCTAAGTCATAAAAACCCACCTAAACTCACCAGATAAGCACTGAAAACACATAACACAGACCCACACACACTACCCCAGTGATCACCAACTCCCCCACCCCCATAAAAATTTTATTCACAACTTTAAATTTCAGCCTTCAGACCATCATCACCTGGCCGCCTGGCATAGGAAAGCCTAGTCGTCCAGCCCAGAGGCAGCTTAAGTCATCTTGGGGGTGGGTTAGGGACTCATAGAGAGGAGGACCCATGCCCATACGCCCCTGTAAGCACTGCATTGATACTTAAACATGTGCACTCCCCTATACACCCCAAAACCCTTTTTTTTACTGGCATATAAGTGGCTCCTGCAACCATAAGGGCTATTGGGGTGGTAGATAAGTGGGTCTAGGGGATTCTGGAGGTGGTTTGGGGGGCTAACCATTACCTATAAGAGAGCTGTAGTGAGGAGTAGCCATGGCACCCTTTTTGTGAAGTTCACAGCAGTGCCCTGTAAGGTACCACACTATTTAGGTGGCATGTCTGGGTGTGCAGTCCATCACTTTGCAGACCCCTCCCACGTCCAACTGGGCTTGTTCTAGGCATTTTGGACTTGGACGGAAAGTTGGACGGAAATGTGGTATAAAGATGGACAATTTAGCGGCTTGGACGATCAGATCGGCAGGACGTATAATTAGAAGATTTTCGAAAGTAAAAAAAATTGGACGTATCTTTCAAAAAATGTGTCTTAGGCTCTTTTTAACTTTGGACTACTTTCGAGATGGACGTAAAGGGACTTAGACATCTCTTTTGATTATGCCCCTCCAATTATCAACGTGGGATAAGTTTTACACAGATTTGTTAAACAAATTGGCTCCTACTACAACAAAATTAATCTTGGTTAAAAAACAAAAGAAAACCTTGGTATACAGCCGAGTTAACATTAATTAAAAATCAATTTTGTGCTCTTGAAAGAAAATTGCGTTGGACTAAAAACCTTTGAATTTATCAAAATATCAGGACCAAGCAAACCATTATAAGATTAAAATAAATGCTGCAAAGAAAGAGTACTATAAGAAACGAATTGGAAAGGCAAAAAACTCTGCCATGCTATTCTCAATATTAAAATAATTTACTATGTTTAAACCTCAATTTTAATAAAACTTGAAACTTCAACTCATAACCTTTCATGTATCTTGAATAATTTAACAGGAAAATGGAGATATCCCTTTATTTCTTTTAGGGCTTCTGTCTCTCTTAGAGCAAATTTTGGAACCTCTTCTCCAGACAAGGTTAGGTACTTGTAATGCAAATTTTTGATGGCCTCTGTTATTAGGAATAAACAAGGGGCATGGGACATCTGACTTTTAGACTGCAATGAATTACTGAGTTCCTCCTTTCAAATATAATTATTGAGTTCCTCCTTTCAAATACAAAGCAGAAACACCTCACAATTTTGTTAGGAAAAGAGACGCAGCTAATGTCTCCTTCTCTGGAATCTGGAAAGCACAACCTATGACTGTTTGAGAACCCTTGAGAGATGAACACTTGCTTATATTCATGCTCCCTGAATATCATTTCTCTGATGGAGTTTTGGGAATGGGCTGATAGGTCACTCAAAAATGATTTCAGTGGTAGGGTTTCTCCCTACATTAGAAACATTCCCTTTTTTAAAATATAGCCAGCTTTTTGCTATGGTAGACACTAAGAGGACCTGGATTCAATTCCTGGATTAGGTCTTTTGCAGCCCAGGCCAAGCCTCTTAGGGAAAGACATCTCGGTCATGATGCAACACCACCATCCAGGCTTAGGACCCATAGTTGCAGGGTTTTGGAAGGAGCTCTGCTATATGGCCCCTGGTCATGTACCGACATTGCAGTAATTGGAAGGGAGATATTAAATAGGAAAACAAACATTGATCAGTCACAAATGAAGGCTTATGGTGCCATAGATTAATAGAGACTGGTTGCAACTGAATTGGAAGTCTAGGAGAGCAGGAGAAAACTGCCTAATCAAAAAACTGAGTGATCCAAGAAAGCTTGAGGTTGCATGCTTGGCAATGAAAGAGCTGATATTCAGTGGTAGATAACCGAACAGGAAATGCTTCTACCCCATTATTCCCCACTGCGCAGAGGATCCCTAGTATTTCAGAGGCATATAACTGGATAGTTCTGAAAATTCAGGGAGACTTTCTGGTTAGTGATAGGATGGAGCCAGGTCAGAGGTGGCAGTAGCAAAGGCAACGGCACACAGCTGCAGAGGGCACCAGCAACCCTAGCTTCATCCTTGTTTCGGTGGCTGGACAATACCTGGATATTCAGTGCTGGTGCCTAGAATAGGCCCAGTACTGAATATTCAGGTCAGGTTCTGCTCCTTTGCAATCTATGACCACTGTGAACTGAAAATCAGCCCCTACATTTCAGAGCAAATAATGCAGAAATGCAGTATGTGATGGTATGAGATACTGATATGTATTAAACTGAGGAGAGATCTTGGGGTTTCTCATGTAGTTGGTCATAAATTAGATGCCATTATATCCTCCATTAATTCAAAAGGATATATATTAGAGGATGATTGGGAAACAGAGTAATTTGGTCTGATCACTGGCTCCATGATTTTACTATCAAATAAAGGCTGGAAGAGTAAATAAGAGGAGTTATGACCCTCAGCTTTGCTTTGGACACCAGTTACTGCTCTGTTCGCTCCTTACATTGACCTGTGTTGAACGCTCTATTCATGTGATAGAGTAATAAGCCTTTGAGACTCTTGACAAAGGCATAGACGCTGAAACACTGTCAGTATCAAGTCTTTAAGTCCTCGCAGTGCTACAGTCAATAAAGTGTCTTGAATTTTACACCCATGGCTGTATTGACATCTTACCTCATGACTCCTCCGTTGTATTGTGCTTTTCTCGTCAGTGAGGCCGCCTTGGGCTTTTTTCTTCAGAGTAAATATGAATCAGAGAGGGAAGCAGTTATTGAGAGGAAGATTTGACCCTGCTCTGTTTTGGAAAGAGGCTCTGTTACTATCCTTGTTAACTAACTGGAATAGTTCAGTTTAGACTACATTGGATAAGACAACTGATGACAGCTCCTAGGACCCAGATTAACCCTTGGAATACACCAGAATTGTTAATAATGAAAAAAGAAACTGATCAGACAGAAGAAGCAAGATGATCTTGGAGACTTCTGAATGGCAAATATAATTTGCTTTTCAAGGGAAAGAAGAAAGAAATACTTCACTAATAAGACAGTGGATAGTAATAATGCATCGAAGGGTCTTTCTTAAGATAGAAATCTTACCATCCTTCCTGCAACAGCCCAAGATATTAATCTTGAAGCAGCTGCTTTTGCTGATTTCCTTCAGTCTAAGATAGTGAAGATACAAGACAGCATAATATAAGAAATTAATTCTCTGCAAATTAGCTCATTAGAATGTAAAATAGATACAATAGAAAACACAATGGAATTTATGAATACAAAGGGCTGTATGGCTGGTAATTTATGGGATGCATTAATTTTAGGAAGCGGATTACAAAATGTGCCAAAGGCTTCTGTATTCTGGACTCTTGTCTGGCTTCACTAATGAGAGATATGCCAGATGCCTTCAGGCCTTACAAGAGGGGGGGGGGGACTTTCCACTACAAATGGGAAGAATTGTTTTAACTTCTTTACTAAAGTGGGGTAAACTAGTCTTCTACCTCTTGTTCAAACCATTGTCCATTAGCTAATTTGCCCATTACAATTACAACTGAATCGTAGTCAGTGTGACATTCATGACCCAGTACAATCTAGATTTGGGCCTGTGTTTAGTAAGGTCTTTGCTCCAACCAAAGTGTTATATGTGAAGTATAGAAACAGTCCTGGCTGCTTTATTGGTGGAATTAAAATCCTTGTTAGATAAAGGGAAAACAACTTTTGTAGTACAACTAGACAAGTCAGCTGCTTTTGATTTACTGAAATATAATATCTTACTATGTTGATTGAGTGAGGCAGGAATAGTTGATCCACAATTGGACTGTTTTTATTTTTTTATTTTTAAAGCATAGCACATATCAAGTTGTTTGAAAAAAAGAGCATTCAGAGGAATGGCAGGTGAATGCCACAATGTTCCCCTTTAACACCTGTTCTATTCAATCTTTATAATAGCAGCTTGAGTGCAATCTTAAGGTCCTTTTTCTTTTGCTCATTTGACGTTGACATCTTTTGATCTTTCTGGAATATAATTCAGTTTTGGAGACATATAGGCACATGGAGATGGTGTTTGTTATGTGAATGTATGCAGAGAAGTTTGCATCATGGAGATGAACGTGGGACTGCGCGGATGGTGTCAAGAGCATTTTGGCTTCTTGGACCATGGGATGATTTTCAAGGGCTGCTGATCAGAGATGTGTGTGTCTATCAAAGAAGGAAGAAGTATCTTTAGCAGCAGACTGGCTAACCTACTAAAAAGGGCTTTAAACTAGAATCATTAGGGCTAGGTGATCAAAGCCCACAAGTAAGTATAAGCCCTCAGGTAAGTGAATCATTAAATACCTGTACACACATAGGAAAAAGAGGCAATGTCTGGAAAGCAGTGCAGTACTCCCCCGTGAATTTGAGGTTGGCAGTTCATGGTCCCGGTCATTCGCGGTATTTACTGACCGCGAATGACCGGGCAGGAGAGGGCACCTGGAGAGGCAGAAGAGGGCAGCCGGAGCGCCGGTGAGTGAAGTAAATCACTCTGACCGCTTCTTCCTGTACTAAAGTCGGGCCTTACCAATCAGGAGCTGCATGTCAAAGCTGCGTGGTTTAATATTAAGACAGGTGTAGGGAGGGCTCATTCGAAACTGAAGGTTCTAGACTTTAAAAGATGGGAGATTATGTCAAGGAGCTGTTGTCTGAATGGGATATCTGAAAGAAGTAGAAAACAGTGGGCAAAACTGTAGGAGCTATTGTATGGGCAACAAACCATTTTGTAAGAAAAGTAAGAGGAAAAGAAGGCTGCTTTGGTTCTCAAAAGTAGTAGCTGAGAAGGTAAGGGAAAAAAGAGGTTAGCTTTCATAAAATACAAAAGATTGCAGAAAGAGGAAGACATGCAAAAATATCTGTAAAAGTTAAGAGTCTGTTCAAGTAGCCAGGAAAATAAAGATGCAAATGGAAGAAAAAATAGCCGACACAGTAAAATTTGAGGGGGGGGGAGGTGGACAAGACTTTTTTTTAGATATGTTAGTGATAGGTGGCATTGTGAGACTTAAAGGTGAAGGGGAGGAATATGTAGAAGATGATAGCTGAAGCACCGGGAACAGGACCGCAGAAGACAAATGCAAATAGGGTTGGAGGTGTTGAACGATTTTCCAAGGACTGTGTTCATATAGAGCTAGCTAAACTAAAGATGGAGAAAGTGATGAGACCGGATAGTGTACATCCGAAGGTACAGAAGGAACTTAGAGAAATTCTTGCATTTCTTTCTCTCATAGAGCACTCACTCACAAACTCTCCTCTCTCTTTAAGATCTTCAGTTGTTGTTGGGTTTTTTTTTTTTATTGCCACTACTCAACCAGCTTCCTGACTTGTTCCAGCCAATCGGCTTCAGGCATTGACATTCTATAGAAATACCTGCACATTTACAGCATTATCTTTGCTGGATAACATTAAAAAGTCTTTTTTTTTTTTAATTCTGTCAGGTCTCTACTGCCCTGAGCCAGCTATAATATATTATATATATATATATATATATATATATATATATATATATTTGTAACCATTGGTTACATTTGACCTTGCTAAATAGAAAATTTTGTCATAAGGCAAAATTTCAAAAATCTTATGTAGATACTTTTGTCTATTACTCAAAGTTTTCTCACACAATACCTTATTTATCATTACAGATATCTACTTCCTTTACAAATTTTCCATAAGTAACACCCAATCTATCCTTTTGCAATGAGTTCCAAAGCTTAACTATTCTTTGAGTGAAAAAAAAAAAAAATCCTCCTATTTGTTTTAAAGGTATTCCCATATACAATAATTTCATTGAATGTCCTCTGGCTTTTGTATTCTTTGAAAGGGTGAAAAATTGATTCATTCTTACCCATTCTACACCACAAAGAGATTCCAGAGGTCAAGGGAGGGTATCCACAGGGCCTCCATCCTGGCCACAAGTCATAGACTTTCCCTCTGTTTTACTAAGGTGTGCTATGCTAGTGCATCCTAACCGCTAATGCATCCATAGACTAACAAACACGTGTTAGCGTTTAGCACATGGTTAGTACGCACTAAGAAGCATAGCGCACCTTAGTAAAAGGAGCCCTTTGTCTACCACAGCAGATATACCTTTGTTGCTCTCCTTAAGTTTCGTGTTGTGTTATATCATTTCTATCTTGTGGGTACACACTTTATTCAGGATCTGAGTCGCAGAGTCACTAGTTTCTTCTACCCACCCCCCACCCTGAGCTGCTTTGTCTGTACTAGAAAGGATACAACTATAGATCTCAAGAAACAGTCAGTTTTATAGACATTTAGCAGTTATAACACTGAAAACTGCCAATTTACCTACAGTATCTGCATTGTTCTTATCTTCTGGGGAATATTTTATTAAAAAATTAATCTGATGGCGGTACTATAGAAGAGGTCTACTAATCTAGGCATACAATAAAATATAATAATGACAAAATATAGCAAATTAAATAAATTATGATGGGGTTCTTGGAAGCAATAAATTAGATGAAGCAAAGGTTCATTATAAAAATGCTATTTCCTTCTCTTAGGCAAATTTAGATGAAAGATTCCAGAAGGGGAAGTCATTTGTATAGCTTTAATATCCAGTTTTAATTAACTGTAAATAAATTATTGAATCCAGTATAATTTTCACATGCCAGTATGTAATTCCAGATGCCTAGATCTGAAAAATTATGCAAACGTAAACCTGTCATTTGGTGTTGATATATACATGTCGCTTAAAAGTAGGTGAAGGATAAAAATCACCTTATGTCTCATTAAATTATGGCATAAGGGAAGTAATTTACAGACAAATTTAACAGGTTGCATTGTGTAGAAAAGTAATTTGCAGTGATAAGTAGTAATAGGAATAGTATAAGAGCCTCACTATAGAGTATTTTCCACTTTATTCCTAAATAATAATAATATTATAACGAGGAAGAGTTTAGGTCTAATGTACAGCTCACATCTATGTGGAGGAATTAAGACAGGAGGACAAACTGAACCAGTCCTAGTTTTATCCCAGAGCACATATGCATGGGCCGTGGGGTTGCCTGTATAGTAACATCATATTGAAATGTTTTGGAGTTGGTGACCGAAAATTTAGAACCATGAGACAGGGCCTGAACCTATCATGAAAGTAACATGATAGTTTTGATTCACTCAAATTAATTTTGATTATCAGAAAACAAATATTTATATGTTTATTTGAACAGATTTATATGCAGGCTTTCTGAACCAATCATGGTGGTTCACAAAATTAGGCAGCAATTACACAGTAGTTCACATGAACATAATATTGATCACAAAATTTTAAAATAACCTCTAGCCTGTATGAGTTATAGCTCATAAAACATAAATGTCTTCATGTAAGAACTGGCTACAGCATAATAGGGACAAGTGGAATTGTCCAATAAGAAAAGGTGCTATAAATAAAGATGTCTTTCAACTCATCTGAGCAATCAGGTAATCCTTTATTCTTCCAAAAATACTCGACCCGACATGTACATGTTTCGGCCCTACGGCCTGCGTCAGGAGTCTTAGAGATCTTTGGGTATAAAATAACCTCGTGTATGGACCACTCTAGAAAGCTGTATTTATCAAAACGCCGTCATACGAATGCTGGCTGTAAAGTGAAATTGAAAAGTAAAATTGAAAAGTATTTATAGCACCTTTTCTTATTGGACAATTCCACTTGTCCCTATTATTTCCCTATTATTCTATCTGTTGTGGATTTGTTTCCCCTGTGTTTTGCGCAGAACTGGCTACAGCTCCATGATTAATAACAGAAACAAGTTATTTAAATATAGAGACCTTTAAGGTTCTTCTTTTTGGGGGCAATTCTACAGTATAATATAGACACTAAAATGTTTAGAATAATGACATTTATGTGCCCACGTACATGCGTGACTGCCAAAATACTACTAATATTCTAGTCTGCAAATACCTGCTTAACTTGCAAAATGTGTATTTGCAAGAGAGGGGGAGCATATCATAGGTAGCGCTCACACGTTTGTGGGTAACTTACAGGTTGTGATAAAACTGTACACACATCTGTTGTAATTAGACACTAGTACACCAGCTCAGCGGCTGGTGTTAGTGCTTGTGCCTAACTTTTAAATGCGTATGTATCTGCTTAGGCTAGTATCCCTGTGTTCCTTTAAATAGGCACCCGCCTGATGCTCTCGAGTTATAGAATAGCCCTGTATATGGCTAACAGAAACCTCTAGTGGCTCTAGTAAAATGCTGAACTTTAACTCGTGGATACTGTCACAGCTTTCAGGAGAAAGGGAAGGCTCCTCTGACCGGTGAGGTAATAATAGGAGGATTGGATTCCTTTTGGATGGAAACTGTGTTTTGTATAAAACCCCAGCCCTGTTTGGATTCTTTATCTGTGGCTCTTACTTCCTCGGCCATTATACTTCACAGTCAGGGGAAAGGTCTTTTGGCTCCGATATCCCAGCCCCCTGCACCAGCTTCTATGAGGGGATCAATGCATCAGGAGTGTGGTACTGTGGCTGGTGACTGGCTGCAGGACCTCACAGACACAGGAAAAGGGCAGTATAAAGTCAAAGGAAAAGCTTTATTGGTGAACAAGTAATCAGAGCAACACAGTCTGTTCCTGTGGCAGAATCACTTCCATCCTGAGCAATAACCACATCAACATTTATTTCCTTCTCTCTTCTTCAATACAGTTTCAGTAACTCATACATAAATTCAGGTCTGGCTCTAACTAGAACACTCGGGCTCTCCGTTACCTTTGCAGCCTTGTTTTCCTTCTCATGCAATCCCTGAGCTTCAACAAAGTGCAAAACTCTGTGGTATGGCTATTTCTTACTTTCCTGGGACTCCCCCACAGGTATTGCAGCCCAGTCATCACTTTAGGGAGGAGGCTTTTATTTGGAGCCTCTCTCCAGGAGATCTCTGTATTTGGGATCTCTCTCCTGGAGACCTCTTGCCTCAAACCTCCCTAATCTATTCTGCTCCTTGGCATTTAATCATCTCCTGGCCCAAGTCCCACCCTATTCAGCTGCTGACTTAGCAGGTCAGCACCACCTGCTGTGAGGTGGCTGTGATTGGGCTGAGCGGTCATTACCTGTCACTTCTCCATCTCCAGGCATTTCTGGTCTTCCGTCCTTAATAACTTATAATCTGGAACACAATAATTCAATAATTTAAAAAAAAAAAAAGAAGAAAAAATAAAAAAAATTCCTACCTTATGTTTTTCCCCAACCTCCTTTTTATTATATATTGTAGTTCTTATCCCCTTTTCCTTTTACTCATGTTTTGTCAAATATGTATTTAGGTTTTTTTTCTTTTTTTTAAATTAATTTTTATGGTCATGTATAATTAATGTTTTAATTTCTATTTTAATATTGTAATATTAACTATTTCGATTTATATATATGTATGTTCATCGCTTTGAAAATAAGACAAAGCAATTAATCAAAAATTTTAATAAACTTGAAACTTAATTTCTTCAGGCTCTGGAAAAACAACAAACACACATGTCATTCATACACTTCTAAAATACATGACAAGTATTCCTAGTGTCCACCCGGGTCCTCCATAGCCCTTATTCTTCTCTGGGTCCTCTCCAACTCTTTATTGGCCCTCTGGATCTTTGGGCAGCTTCCAGTACCATTTTCCGGTCTCTCTGCTGGTTGTCACTGGCCCTGCCAGTCACTTGCCAGTCATCTTTGGCCAAAGCTCTTAGGGTCTACAGGCTGCTTCCTCTTGGGGTCCTCTGGCAGCTCCTAGTACCATTACTAGTCTCTCTACCGGTTGCCACTGGCCCCCCGGTCCCTCATCATTCCCCATTAGCCTAGGGCCTCAAATTCTTCTGGCTGCTTGTGAGGCCACTGCTTTGAGGACTCTCTCTGAGGACTCCTTCCAGTCACTCAGACGTAACTCCCTAAGGACTCTTCCAGTCCCTCAGCTGCTCTCCGGGAGGATTCTCTCAGTCACTCGCTCTCCTGGTCACTCACACCTTCTCTACCATGCCCTCTGCCAGTTGTCAAGCTTGATCCCCCCTTACACTCCCAATCTCTACCAGGTAGGCCGGTCTATCAGACTTACCAAGGGTTAGGCCGAAATCAGCATTCCTCCACTTGAGGGTTGCCTAGCTTCTAAAGGAGCTCTTGTTCGTCTCAGCTGTGCTGGAGATCTACTTTTTAGTACCCTGTTTCACTCAGGGTGAATGGACAGCATCCAGGGGCCTTTCCAGGATCTTATGCAGATTAGCTCCTTCTATCTGCTACTAAGGCTTCCCTCTGCTGGCCTGTGACAGGAACTTCACCTAGTCACAGTGGCTAAACTGCAACATTAGTGAGGGAATGTTCTTGGGATCACCTGCCCTCTATACCATTCACTCCTTTACAAGGAGGTATAGAAAAGTGGCAGGATTACTGAAGCTTTTGCATTTTCTTGGAGATGTGAGCTGGAATGGAGAAGAAGGAAGGGCTAGAACCGTTTATAAACAGGAGGAACAACAGGGAATCCTGATACTGAAGAAACAAAGGGGGGACACAAAACATGTATGGGATCTACAAAGAGAAGAAAACAGTGGTGTTCCTATCTGGGTGTCAGTCTGCTTCTGAGAGGTATATAATAGAAAAATAGGGAAGAAAGGGAATCTGTTTTGAGACTGGATATTCCTTCTAGCTGTTAGAATGCTTGTCCAAGTTTAATGATATAGATGGATTATGGCATTTACTGTACATTCATATTTCATTTTCTTTTACATATTTGGCTTTTATGACACTGTTAAGTAAGGCAAGAGGCCTATGATATTAGCTTTGTATTTCTATAAGTCCCATTCCTCTTCTCGCTTGTGGAATGTACAGTCATGTTATATACAGCCAAAATAAATTTTGCCTCATCAATCTGAACATTTATTTGAAAGGGTGAATAAGCATGTGGATAAAGGTGAGCTGGTTGATACTGAGGGGCATTTCCTATATGATGTCCAAATCCAAGTTTGAATGTTTTGCGAAAAACACACAAAACTCCAGCACCAAACATGACCATTTTTCAAAACTGCCAAATGCCTATCTTGGTTTTTCTTTTTAAATGGCCTTTTTTCAGATGTGTGTCTGTCTTATCTTTTTGAACCATTTTTGGAAAAATCAAATCCAAAAGAAAAACACACAAAACAACCCATTGGAATAGAGGAGGGGGGTCATCATTTACAGCAGACTAGTCACATAGACCTCCCAGCAGAGCAGGTGGAGGGCCATAATCAAAAAAACCGTCTAAGTCCCTTTTTGGCCTAAGTCCTTAAACGTTCAAAGCAGAAGCAGGGAAAGTGTCCATAACCAAAACAAACGTCCTTGTTTTGATTATGGCCTGCCTCTACTAAATGCCCAGATCACCACTACGTCTAAAAGTACACCCCCACGACGTCTACACTTTTTGGCCATAATGAACCAAAAAAACGCCTAAGCCCAAACGTCCAACAGAAGGGCTTTTAGGCGAAGGAGGAGCCAGTCCTTCACCTAAAAGCTGGATTCTATAACCGGTGTCTGTCAAAAACAACACCAGTTACAGAATCCCCCCCCAAAAAAAAAACGATCCAGGCAGGAGGGTGCCCAAGCCCTCCTGCCATGTTGAACCGTGAAACCCCCCCCCCCCCGACAACATCGGGGCAAGAGGGAGTTCAAGCCCTCCTGCCCCGCGATCGCTAACCCCCCCCAATTACAGTCGGGAAGGAGGGAGCCCAAGCCTTCCTGCCCCGGGCACCCGTGGCACCCCCGACAACATCGGGGCAAGAGGGAGCTCCTGATTGGTAAGACACGACTTTAGTGCAGGAAGAGGCGGTCGGAGCATTCCGCGAGTGATTTCCTTCATTCGCAGGTGCTCCGGCTGCTCTCTCCTGCCCGGTCATTCGCGGTTGCAGCCTCTCGTGGTCCTGATCATTCGCAGTCGGAAAATACTGCAAATGACCAGGGGAGTATTGTATACAAAAATAGACAAATATACCCCCTCCCCTTTTACTAAACCGCGATAGCGTTTTTTAGCGTAGGGAGCTGCACTGAATACCCCCGTACTGCTCCCTGACGCTCATAGGTTCCCTGCGCTAAAAACCGCTATTGCGGTTTAGTAAAAGAAGGCCATAGTGCAAAATATAGACAGCAGATATAAATTCTCAAAACAGACACATTTTGATCACTAAATTGAAAATAAAATCATTTTTCTACCTTTGTTGGCTGGTGATTTCATGAGTCTCTGGTTGCACTTCCTTCTGACTGTGCATCCAATATTTCTTCCCTTCTTGTATGTTTCCTCTCCTCCAGACTTCATTCCATTCTCCAACCAACATCTCTCCCTGTCCTTCCATGAGTCCAACTTTTCCTTCCTTTCTCCCTGCCCTCCTTTTCTTTCTTTCTTTCTCTCTCCCTGTCCCCCCCAAACCACCGCCGCCAATTTCTCCCTGCTTCCACGACATCACAAAACTAGGCCCGTGCAGCTACTGTACAAGTGCTGGGCCCACAAGCCTTCCCCCCCCCATGTCAATTCTGATATCTGTACAAATGCATATCACAAAAAGAAATAAGACGGCTGCAGATAATCCAAAATATAGCAGTAAAAATTATTACAAATTCAAGGAAATTCAACCGTGTCACACCATTACTTAAAAACGCTCACTGGTTACCAGTCCCTCATAGAATCACCTATAAAATGGCAATCATAGCCTTTAAAATTCAACAATCAAAACTACCAGCCTTCTTGGATAAGCTCATAATTCCATATTCAACTCCGAGGATTCTCAGATCCACAAATCAACACCTCTTATCCATTCCCTCTTTGAAGGTAATAAACACAAGACGTATGGAAATTTTCTCGATTACTGCTCCCCAAATCTGGAACTATCTGCCACTTTACTTTAGAAAAGAATCTACCGTAGAGAAATTTAAGAGCTCCCTCAAATGTTTCCTTCATACAGATGCATTCAAAAGATATCAAAAATACTTAGGTAGACTAACCCTCTTCTTTAATCATAGACTAGGCCTAATCAAAACAGCAATTACTTTTAGATAATTCCTGATCCCCTCCTGGTGCTTTTCCCTTTTTTTGTGCTTTCTTTTTAAACTGTAGTTCTCCCTTCCATCCTCCCCATGGTAAGGTCTTTTGTTTATATGTCTCAAAGTATATTTTACTTCTACAGTAAATCGCTTAGAAACTTGTATAAGTGTTTTTATCAAATTTGAATAAAACCTGAAACCTCCCTCTCTTACTTGAAGCAGCAGCAGCAGCCGGTCAGCAGAGGCAGTGCTGTAAATAGGCTGTTCATGGCCAGCCCCAGCAGGGCTTTTCCTTTGCTGTATCGCTTCATATGTGGCATGGGAAAGGCCCGGCTGAGGCAGGCCTTGAACAGCCCGTTTACAGCGCTGCCTCTGCTAACTGACTAAGAAAAATGGGGAGACCCGATGATCCACAATGAAAACAATCCACAGATGTTCTGGATACAGATGTTCTGGAGATAATTTATTAAACACTGACATATAAAACCATGAAAATTCAATTTAAAAAGTACAATGCTAAAAAATACTGTGATAAAAAATCCAAGCGGACCCTACACTTCAGCTTGTCTGCGGTGTTCTTTGCTCACACGTTTAAAGACAATAGACTGTTTTCAGTCCAATTCTTTATATGTGAGTTTGCAAACCATTGGACCCCTGAGGCAGGCATGTTCGCCGAAACACGGACTGTTCAGGGTCCGGGTGGATTTTTATCACCATATTTTTTAGCATTGTACTTTTTAAATTGAATTTTCATGGTTTTATATGTCAGTGTTTAATAAATTATCTCTAGAACATCTGTATCCACAGTTTTTGTTTTCATCTGCTAACTGACTGCCATTGCTGCTTCAGGAAGGTGAGGGAGGGAGGTTGGCGGGTTCAGGGCCACTGCCGCTGCTGCTTCAGGGCTGGAGGGAGGAACAGAGCAGTGACGTGTAATTTTCTGTCAAAAAAACGTATGAGCAGGAAAAGCATCTTTATGTGACCAGATATTCTGACATGATAGTATACACTTTTGCTTTGAGAATTATATTACATTACATTACATTAGTGATTTCTATTCCGCCATTACCTTGCGGTTCAAGGCGGATTACATTCAAACTAAAAACAAGAATTACATTCAAATTAAAAGGAATAGAATAAGCGATGATATAGAATTTTTTAAGGTAATAAACATTGGATAAAGAGTTACCAAAGGGAAGTGGAGGTCTTTAGGAGATAAGAATAGGGTGAAATTATGGGTTTTAGATAACGTTTGATAGATAAAAGAGTATTAGAGAGATCTAAGGGTAAATAGAGTGTTGGATATTGGGTTGGGATTGGTTGTGCTGGATAGGTTTTATGTGTTTTTTGAAGAGTAAGGTTTTAATATCTCTCCTGAAGGCTTTGTAGTCTGAAGTCGAAGATAACAGAGTAGTGATTTGTCTGTCCAGTTTAGCTGCTTTGGAGGCTATTAGGTTGTCATAAAGTTTTTTTCGTTTGTACAAAGCCAATAAATAAGTGTGCTCCTAAAAGAATATAAAGTGAAGAGGCAGCAGAATCAGATGACGGAACTGTTTGTAAATGATTAACTATGAATTAAGGCAATGTATGCCAGAACCTCAAATGCTCTGGAGCAGAATGGCACAGTTTAGGATAAAAGAATACTGTGGAGTAACTGTCATCCTTTTCAATCCAATCAGGCTGAATTTCCAATCGGCCTAGAAGTAGTTCTTAAATTGACATGAAACTTGACATTATTTGCATCCCTTTGTTAAAACATTTGAATTATTTGTCTTTTTCTAAGGATGCATTTTTATTATCGTGTTACTGGATTTTCAAGGGCCTTTATCGTTGCGTTAATTTCTGAAATCAACTTTGCATTAGACATCCAAACAAGAATTTTAATATCTAGTACTCTTAACAGGGCATGCCCTTCCAAATTCATCTCTTTTATCAGTGTTTAACAGACTGCTAGGCTACCCATTAATTTGTGTACCTAGAAGAATGCATTCAAAGGGAAAGGAGGTGTTTCTGGTGAGGGGAATTAATGCAGAACATTCCACAAACTCTTTTCAGCCTGGGGATAGATATTAGACTGTGCATTATGCTGCTTGATCAAAAAAAAAAGTATCACAAAATGTATGCAAAGCCATTAATCACCAGTGTAAAATACCTGGCTTTCATATTGTTTTAAATTGGAAAAGCCATACAGATACAAAGAACTAAGATTGCCTATATTAATACATAAGAACTTGTATTAATGCATGCAGGGTAAGGTTAACCCTTTGAGGCCTAGGCACACAAATGTGTTGGGCTCCCCACTTTGATATAAATACATTTTCAAATCTCCACTTCCCAAATCCTTCTCTATCCTCCAAAACAGACTTGCTCTTTTCCCCTGCCACAAACCCCTGCCACTCATTTCCCAATTCTAATTTTTCCACTGTGATTCTATCTTTAAACCTTTTCTCTGTTTCCCTGCCTCACCCCCTAATCCTTATCCCCCTCTTTTCCCTTTGTCCATCTCTACTTTCTTCCCACTATTTTCTATCAAAATTCTGGGAGTCACACATGACCTACATTTAACACTAGCAGAACACACAAACTTAGTGGTACAAAAATGCTTTTTCACATTGTGGAAATTAAGAACCATAAAAAAATATTTTGATCCTTTATTGTTCAGACTATTGGTGTAGGCATTAGTTTTATCTATTTTAGACTATTGTAACATCATCTATTTAGGAGCACCCAAAAAAATTTTAAGGAAATTAAGGATAATTCAGAATACAGCTGTTCGATTGATTTTTGGTTTAAAAAAGAATGACCATATTAGTCCATATTATTGTTTACTTCATTGGCTGCCTTTGGAGGTAAGTATATTATTCAAATTTTCCTGTATCTGCTTTAAGCTGATATTGGGATTGTCTCCAGCTTACTTTTTCCTCATTTTGTGTTGCATAGATCATCAAGAGAAACTAGAAACTTCTACTTATTTGCTTATCCAAAAATTAATGGGTGTAGATATAAGACCTTCTTAGATAGGACCCTAGCATTTCAAGCTGGTAGGCAACAATCTTGGTTAGGTAAATGTATTCAGCAAGCTATGTTATCCTATTGCAGTTTTCGGAAATTGATTAAGACCACTTTGTTCGATAAGTTTATTACTTAGTGAGTTTTATTATTGAAATTCTATTTTACAAATATTTGTATTTTTTACAGTATTATTGTATTTCGCTGAATATCCAGCTCTTTTTAGTGTAAACCACCTAGAACTTTTGGTTATGGCAGTATAAAAGAATAAAGTTATTCTTCTTCTTCTTCTAGGTGTGCTCAGTAAGTACATTGAATTCCTCTACTTAGCATTCCTTTGTCTCCTTTAGGCTAGTGAAACAGAGCAACCTGGCAATACCTTGGAAGAAGGCTGGCTTCAGAAGGAGATGGGGGTGGGGGGAGATGTGGCAGTGAAAGTCAGTGCCCAGAAGGAGGGCCATCATGTGGGGCAGATTCAGGCTGCCTGGTGTAGCTGCTGCAGGCACAATGGAAATTACATTTCAGCAGCTGTTGGAGCTGCCGGACTTGGGAAGCAGGTCATGGGGTGAGCTGAGGTCTTCAACAAACCATAGGAATGTAAAAAAGAGACAGCTATAGTAGGAGGTAAGCAATTTCTGTGATATGCTGACACACACAGTTTCTCCATATCCCTGCACTTGCCTCTTACTCTTTCGCATGTTGTCTTGAGCCTGTGTCAGAAATAGGGCAAGTGCTTTTAATGGGGAGCCAAGCAGGTTCTTAATATTTGAATTGCTGCCATTTCTTGCTCTGCACTGAACTGGGCATTACAGGTAGGGGTTGCCAGATTTTCCAGTCGGAAAATCCAGTCGCCTAGACCCGCCCCCAGGCCTGCTCAGTTCCACCCATCCCCACCCTGTAATGCCCTAATCCTGCCCTAGCCCTGCCCCACGGCCTACTCTAGTCGGCAGGGAGGAAGTTAGTGCATGCGCGAATGTCACATGATGATGTCAGGTGCGCGTGAAGTCATTGTGTGGCATCCGCTTATGCGCGGACTTCCTCCCTGCCCGACACGATTTGAGGAGGACATGCCCGGGGAAATCGGGACATCTGATAACCCTAATTACAGATGAATTAGCACATCTGGCCAGGTCTCTAAACATTTGGGTCCTTGTTACGTTCTTAGTTTGTCTTTGACCTTAGGGGGGAAATTATTAAGGTGTGGTAAAAGGTGAGTAACCAAACTGCAATATAACAGTCCCACAGGTTGTAAGCTACTGTGATAAAGGGAGCCACCTCACAAGCAGTATTATTCTAACGGCCCAGAGCATCAGGGACTTCCAGGGATGGAGAGGGCCAATACAGGGTCGGAAGAAGGACTCAGGAGAGACCTGGAGAGACAGAGTCCAGGGAGGACCCGGGAGAATGAGGAGGCCAGGGAGGACCTTGGGACGACCAGGAGGTTGGAAAGAACTGTTTAACCTTGTATGTTTGTGTTTGGTTTTAGCAGGTGCCTTGGGGTGTGGCTATGTGATAGGTGTACCACTCGGCCCAGTCACATGATCACACTTGAACATTCTTCCAAAAAAATGCCTCTCCATTTTATTGCTGTAATGCAACTAGTAGTTTACACCTATTGTTCACCTCAAGTTGTGTTATAGCATTTGAATAGTAACAAACTGTTAAATTTGTATTAAATAAATATTGCTGCATTAGGGCAAGACAACCTGCATTAGTGTCCTTTAAGTCAAGTTAAGGAGCAAATAACACAAACTATTGCCTTCATACAGCTTGGTAACTTCCTCCATTAGGCCCCAATGCACACAGCTCCAGACACAACAGTAAAAAATACTGTGGTGGGAGCAATTTTTCTTTTTCTAGCAATGCTCAGCACAATAGCATACAAATCATATGCATGCTATTTGTACGGAGCATCATCGGTAAAAGGGGGAGGAACTGTGCCTGGAGCATTCTCAGAAGAGTAATCGCTAGCACAGCTCCTCCTTCTCCCGCCTGCTGTCAAAAATAAAAAGCAGCCCCTGCTCTCTCTGCCTGCTAGTTCAGCTGATCGAGGCAGGATGCACTGGGAAGGGGAAGGTTTTCCATTTCAAAGAGGTGGGCCTGCCAGCAGGAGGGAGTGGGCATCCCTTCTAATGAACTTCAATTGTAAGTACAGAGGGGGGGTTGGGGAGTTGTCAGTGGGTGGGTCCTGGCATAGGGGGTTGAACCCTGTGGCAGGAGGGAGTGTGCATCCCTCCTGCCAAACTTCAGTTGTAAGGAATGGAGGGGGATCCCAGCATGGGGGGACTTGATCCTGAGGCAGGAGGAAGTGGGCATCCTTCCTGCCAAATTTTTTTTTTTAAGTTCAAGGGCGTCAGAGGGTGTGGTATGGTGGGGTCCTGGCATTGGGGAAGTGAGGTTCAGGTACTGACAGGAAAATAAGGCTATAACAGCTGAGAACTTGCCATTAAAGTTTGGTCGCTAAGCAACTGTTTCTTTTTTACTGTGTGCATTATATGGAGTGTTCATTATAATACTAACGAGCTCCTTGTAATGCATTAGCATTGGATACTTGGTCTCTGCTACAAGAAGTGGTAGCAGCCATAGCTGACCCTTTTCAGCATCAGCAGGAGAGTTTCCTTGCAGTTAAAACCAGTCTTACTTGCAAGGAAACCTTTTGTGCATTAGGGCCTTTGTCATCACTTTCATCCATTATTAAAAGTTCTATTATACAATGTTAGTTTAAAACCGTGGTGTAGCCATGGGGGGGAGCGCACCCCCTTCACATTTTGGACTTGGGTCCCCCTCCAGAACTGTAGCACTCCTTTACATTTGCTGGCAGAGATGCTGGCAGAGAAGCTCCGCCAGCCAAATATATACAGTATTGCCACTCTTCTGCTCCTCATGCTGCTTCCATAAGGCAGAAGTCAATGGCTGAAGGCACGCCTCCAACCTCTGCCATAAAGAAGCAGCACTATATTTATTTGGCTGGTGGGACCTCAGCATCCACACCAGCAAGGGTATGTTTAGCATTAGGAGGGAGATGAGGAAGGAGTGATATGTTGCCCCCCCCCCCCCCTTATACACCCGTGGGTGCTCCCAAAATTGGAGGGGGGCTACATCCTTGGTTTAAAAGTACTTGTAGGTCTCCACAGTGGGGCTAAGAGTGAAGAGTCCCTGAATATTCCAGTGCAGTTTATGTAATGATCTCAAACAACTGCATATGAAGATCACAATATTAATGACTCTGTATTGTACCATAGGATTACTAGAGGATTGATAAATGGTTTTGATATTGTGTTTTGCCAACACATTAGCAATTTATATCCAGCCTGATAAAATCACTTCTTAGTGTTGAATTTTCAAAAGAACACTGCTTTTCCTCCAGTGTTTTCTTAAACTAAATGCCACATTTTAAAATTGCTGATTTCTGCTTTGTAAGTCATTCTTTTTTCATAAATGTATTGCCTTTTTTGTTCCTCTTTTGAAAGGCATGCTGCTTCCCACAAACACATGGAAATGTTATACTGTACCAGAATTAACACATTGCTTTGCTCAGGCATGCAAAAAAAAAAGTCTAATGGGAGAGCATGATGGCGTTTGTAGAGGGAAGGCATGTGCCCTGAGACTTCAGAGCCAATTATTACAATTGTAAAAAGGGAGGGGGGAAAAGTGAGGCTATATCTGGTCCCAATAACGAGCTGGTTCTGTGGGACGAGGAACCAGATGATTCACTGCTGATGACAATAACATTTTGCAGACTGGAGATGCATACCTTGTTGAACCTGGAGAAGCCACATTCTTCAATTGTGCATGATATGGAGAAGAAAACACCCCTCTCCCTGCAGAAGCATCACTGGATTTGGGGACGGATTTTTGTTGCCTAAAGGGTATTTGAATATAGACAGTCCTACTAGATTGGAAGTGCTGCTCCCCAACTCTGAGTGCCCTGTGCTATGAGTACTACCACTCTATATCAGGCAGGACTGTGTATGATTGGAGAGGCAAGTCTCTCGATGGGCAGGGCAGGATTAACCAATAGGCCAAGAAGGCACGTGCCTAGGGCCCGAAATGGTCAGGGGGGCCCAATGAAGGAGGGTATCAACATTGTTTTTTCCAAACAGCGATGGGCCCTTCCAGCATCGATCGGCAACGTGGGCTCCACCCCGATCGGCAATGCGCCCCCCCCCTATCGATGGAAAGTAAGACAAGCAAGCAACGCGGGTAAGAAAGGCAATGGGAACTGTAATTGTGCAAGCGGTGCTGCTTGTCCAAAGCTTCTTCTGACGCAGCTTCCTGTTTCCGCCTGGGCGCATGGTGGGGTGGGGCGGGGCAGGGGTCCCAGTGTACTTGTGTGCCTAGGGGCCCTCGACGAATTAGTCCTGCCCTGTCGGTGGGACCGAATGGTTTGATGCTGTCTGGATGACAAATAGAATCATTAGAGACATCTGTTGCTAAATGCTTTGATAAGATTCCTATATCATCTAAAGAATCACATTCTCCTTAATCTAAGATTGAGAACCTGGAAACTGAATATTTTTCCTCGGAAATATTTTTGGGGAAATTGGGGGTCTTTCCTGAGATGTTACATCCTGTTGAAAACGGTTTCTATGGTCCACAGAGGAAAACTAGACTACGTTCAGAGGAGGCTGAACCAGCTGTAAATTAAATTTGTAGTCTTGATGTATCCCAGTTACTTCAAACATCTTTGGAAACAGACAATGCTCATTGTACATAATGAATATAAGGCCCCTTTTGCTAAACCACGTTAAGCATTATCATATGCTTAACGGGGGAAAAGAAACTGCAAAATATGTTGAGACATTTTGTGAATATTTGCTGGTCATCATATGGTGTTCATTATTATTTTTTTTTTTTTTTGGGGGGGGGGACTTATTTGGGAGGGGATATGTCATGGGTGTGGAAATGTTATCCAGCCAGTAAGTTCACATTAAAGCGTGCTAACTAGTTAATGTGTTGTCAACATGGGAGCATTTACGGCCATATTCTATAAACAGGGCTCTAATTGTGGCTGGCTAGTGATGCCTAAGTTCAGGATCCATGCCAAACTTAATTTTGTTAATTGCCTTAATCGGTGTAATTGACCACACTGCTTTTCAGTCAATGAAAAATAAAATTAAGCAATTTAAGAGTTTGGTGCCAAATTCCTTAGAGGCGCCATCCAATGCCTATAGCTGCCTAATGACACCTATGTTAAATAATAGGTGTGGTTGACTTAGGCGTCATTAGGTATCTGACATAGGTAAGCTGCCAAATAAGGTAAGTGAAAAGTAGTGCTGCCCGATTTCCGATTCAAATCAATTCACCAATTCGAATCAGGTGAGATTCAAATCGATTTGTTTTGTAAAAAAATCGGCCTAGCTGTTTCGATGACCAACCCTCCTCCCCCTGTCTCCTAAAGCAGAAGCGGCAGTGCTGCCTCTTGCTGGCCGTCCACTGCCGCTCCTGATTTAGGGGGTGAGGGGGAAGGGTCAGTATGGGGAAGGTATGGGGACGGAGTCCAGGCGGGTTTCGGAGCGAGAGGGAGGGTGCAGCATCAGCTGTCAGTTGAACAAGGGCAGCCGCAGGAGGGAGCACGAGCTGGGCGCTGCTGAGAGCTACAGGCACACACACTGGAGGCGTGAGCCGGGCACTGCTGAGAACTGGAGGCTTGAGCTGGCACCGCTGAGAGCTGGAAGCGCAAGCTGGGTGCCACTGAGAGCTGGAGACACTTGCACTCCTGGAGGAGATCAGCGAGTGGGGACCAACTGACCTGAGCCACTGCCATGATGTAAAAGGGGGGGGGGGACATGCAGGCCTTCGGGGGGAACATGCAGATCTTTGGGGGGCAATGCAGGTCTTCGGGGGCAACAAACAGGCCTTCAGAGGGGGAACATGCAGGCCTTTGGGGGGGTCAGGCCTTCGGGGGGAACATACAGGCCTTTGGGGGGGGGGGGCCCAGGTGTTGAAGTACACGGAGAGAGGAAAGGGGGTTCAAAGAGACGTGCATATACCATACAGGGGGAGGGGGGAAGAAATAATGGGAGAGAGGATGAGGAGAGGAGAGGGAGAGAGATGGTGAGCAATGGGATTTAGGGAGGGAAGGAACAGAAGGGGAGAGAAGTTGGACACAAGGGATGGTGTGGAGGGGGTGGGGTGGGGGATAGAGATACTGGATAGGAGGGTAATTGGGAAGAGAAAGGGAGAGCTGGTGGACCTTGGGGTGGTGAGGAAGGAGGGAGAGATGCTGGATGAAAGGGTAGTTGAGAAAAGGAGAGATGGTGGATCTAGGGATGGTGGGGTCCATCGCTGCAGATGTGGGGATGGAGATGAAAAAAAGGAAAGATGCTAGATCTTCAGGGGAGGGAAGGGAAATGGAAGGGGAGGACAGAGATGGAAGATGGATGGTTAGCACAGAGAAAGAAGAAAATGACAAATAGGCAAGAGACCCTGGCAAGCGAGTTATTAGAAGACAACAAGAGCCTGGGACCAACATGATTTGAATAATGACCAGACAACAAAAGATAGAAAAAATAATTTTATTTTCTGTTTTGTGATTACAATATGTCAGATTTGAAATGTTTATCGTGCCAGAACAGGTGTTAGACCGCGAACGTGAGCTAGGATTTAACAGAGAGAGGAAAAGTCTTTTTTGTTTGTTTATTTTGTCTACACCACAGCGTCAGTGTGGGTAGGAGAGGGCAAAGGGGGTAAAGAGGCTATAAAAGGAGTGAAGAGGCAATAAAATAAACCAGAGCAGTTGCAGAGCTGAATTTTTGCCACCATGCAATATAGATAAGTAACAATCTTCTTATCTATGTAGAGTTTTTAGGTGTAATGGGAAGCAGGTAGCAGAGACAGTGAACATGCTATGATGGTCTCATTTGCAACTGGCTCTGTGAAAAATCACTAGAGTTCAGGTTGTGGGTCTGAGCGTTCACTTAATAGCACTTTTTGAAGCCAGTTTGATAGTGTAATTTTATTATATATATTATAATCTATTTAAGGTGATCAGTGATAGAGCTGTTAGTTTATCACCATTTGGTAATTTAAATCTCCCTAGTATATAGTGTAGTTTATAAAATAAACCCATCAGGATGTTTGAAAAAAAACACCCAATTGGGCAGGAAAATCGAGTCGAATTGAAAAATCGATCCAATAGGCTGAATCGAATCGAATTTTTTTTTTCCTGAATCGGGCAGCACTAGTGAAAAGCTATTTTAGAATTGTGTTAGAAATTTGCATAGCGCATGGGAAAGTCCTACATTAAAATGCACTAAGCCCATTTCGTAGCACATCTTTGTAAAAGGGCCCCATAATTTGCTTTGAGTATAGTATAAACGAAGACTCCAATAATACGTTGAGCAAGAACTACCCGAAGCTCAGGCTGGTTTTAGAAAAGGTCGAGGAAAAGAGACATTATTGGCAATGTTAGATGGATATTGTAGAAGAGCAAAGAATACCAAAAACCCCTATACCTTTGCTTCATTGACTGCAGCAAAACTTTTGACTATGTGGATCCCAATAAACTATGGAGAACTCTAGTGAAAATGGGAATACCACTGACAGAGAGCCTTTATGAAAATCAAGAAACTGCAGTGAGAACTGAATATGGCAACACTGATTGGTTTCAATAAAATGTAGCGTCAAACAATGATGCATTTTGTCACCTTATCTGTTCAACCTGTATGGTGAAACCATCTTCAGAAAAGCAAATTTGGAAGAAGAGAGTGTCTGTTTCAAAGTTGGTGGCCAAAATATAAACAACCTGCGCTATGCAGATGATACAATGTTCATCACTAGCAGCAAAGACGACATGCTTTATCTACTGAGAAAAGTTAGAGCCGAAAGTCATAACATAGTATTAGAACTTAACATAAAGATGAAAATCATGAACATGGAAAATGAGGAAGATTTTGAGTTTGAAGGCGATTGAAATTCTTTACAACTTCTATTCTATCTCCTGGGCTAGCAGGAAGAAACGACTAGCAGGGAGGAAATACTGCACAGAATAGCACTTGGTCAGTCTTCAAGGAAAACTCTTGACAAAGTATTCAAAGGCAAGGAGGCAACACTACAAATGAAGATCAGACTTGCCAACGCACTAATTTTCTCAGTGGTCAGTTATGAATGCGAATGCTGAACACTACGGAAACAAGAAAGAAAGAAGATTGATGGGCTGGGTCAAGAACTGGTTGAGTGGAAAGCGACAGAGGGTAGTGATCAATGGAGATCACTCTGAGGAAAGGGATGTTACCAGTGGTGTGCCTCAAGGATTCTGATCTTTTTAACATTTTTATAAATGATATTGCTGAAGGGTTGTTGGGTAAGATTTGTTTCTTTGCGGATGATACCAAAATCTGCAATAGAGTAGACATGCCGGATGGTGTGAATAACATGAAGAAAGATCTGGCGAAGCTTGAAGAATGGTCTGAAATTTGGCAGCTAAAATTTATTGCTAAGAAATGCAAGGTCATACATTTGGGCTGCAAAAACCCAAGAAAACGGTACTGTTTAGAGAATGAAGAACTTATGTACATGACAGAAGAATGGGACTTGGGTGTGACTGTATGTGATGATCTTAAGGTGGCCAAATTATCATTGGGTGGGTGGGAGAAAATGGTTGGTTATGTATATTTGAAAGTTAAATGTGTTTATATTGACTTATTATATATTTATGTATTACACTATTGAAGATTGGAAAATCAATAAAGATTTTTAAAAAAAGGTGGCCAAACAGATTGAAAAGGTGACGGTAAAAGCTAGAAGCATGCTAGGTTGCATAGGGAGAGGTATGGCCAGTAGGAAAAAGGAGGTATTGATGCCCCTGTATAAGACTTTGGTGAGATCTCATTTAGATAATTGTGTACAATTCTGGAGGCCACACCTTCAAAAAGATATAAAAAGGATGGAGTCGGTCCAGAGGAAGCCTACTAAAATGGTGTGTGGTCTTCATCATGAGGCGTATGGGGACAGTCTTAAAAATCTCAATCTGTATCCTTTGGAGGAAAGATGGGCGAGGGGAGATACGATAGAGACGTTTAAATACCTATGTAACATAAATGCGCATGAGTCGAGTCTCTTTCATTTGAAAGGAAACTGCAATTAGAGGGCATAGGATGAAGTTTAGAGATGATAGGCTCTGGAGTAATTTAAGGAAATACTTTTTTACAGAAAGGGTGGTAGATGTGTGGAACAGTCTCCTGGAAGAGGTGGTGGAGACAGAGACTGTGTCTGAATTCAAGAGGGCCTGGGATAGGCATGTGGGATCTCTATCATATCACCCATGAGCCGTCTCTTCTCCAAGCTGATGAGCCCTTGCCACTTTAGCCTCTCCTCATAGGGAAGTCAAACCATCACTTTTATAATTTTTGTTGCCCTTCTCTGACCTTTTCTATTTCCGCTCTATCTTTTTTGAGATGTGGCGACCAGAACTGCACACAGTATTTGAGGTGTGGCCGTACCATAGAGCGATACAAGGGCATTATAACATACTAGTCATTAAGTTTCAAGTTTCAAGTTTTATTGTATTTTGATTAAACGCTTAATCCATATTCTAAGCGATTTACAAATTACTAAAATTACAAATATTGAGGGAAAAATACATTAAAAGACAGACAATACATTAACAAACAAGATACATGAGGAATAATATGGGGAAGAGTTACAATATATTTAAAGAGTAAGAAACAAATAAGGAAAGCACAAAAGGGGAAAGGGAAAGACTTAAAGCTTCAATGAAGCTTATGAATAAATAATATACTGTGATAAAAATTAGAAAATTAATTAGCAAAAACATCGTTAAAAAGAAAACATTTAAGTTTTCCTTTGAATTTTTCTATATTGGATTCTTCCCTTAAGCCCATTACATTAATGGGTGCTAGAATACTGTTCACCCTCTATGTTGCCCCTTCCATTCACTGCCCTCTCTTCTCTTTCCATCCAGTGTTCGCCCTCTCTCTCTCTGTCCAATATGGCCTCTCTCCATCTCCTCCTTCCTTTTGCCTTGGTCTGGCATACCTTCCTCCTTCCCTCCAAGCCATTCTCTCCCCCTCTGCTCCCTTTCCTCATTTAACTACTTCATTGGTCAGCAGCAGCATCTGCTGCTGCCTGAAGCACCCGAGGCAGACGCTTCTCTCCCCTCCCAGCCCAACCCCCGCTGACTCTGCGACCCTCCCAGCAAGATGACTTTAATATCAAACCTCCCTTCAGTGTTGGCAGCTGCAGCACGCTAAACAGGCTGCTTCGGCTTTCTTCTGCCGTTGAGTCTCTCTGTCGCGTCACTGATGACGTCATCAGTGACGCGGCAGAGGGGCTCAACTGCAGGAGAAAGCCCGAAGCAGCCTGTTTAGCGTGCTGCGGTTGCCAACGCTGGAGGGAGGTTTGTGCCGGTATGTGCAGAAGCGATATTTCTCTCCCCCTCCAGTACCTGTGCAGCACTTTGCTGCGGCGCATCCTCCCATCGTGAGTCGGCCACAGCGCTCGAGTCTGTTTCTCCCGCTTTGTCTAGCCGCCGCATACGCACTCTGGCCACGGACCTACAGATCACGGATCAGGGATTACAGATCACGCAGGTCTGAGTGCGCATGCGCGGCTAGCGTTTTATTATATAGGATTCATCTTTGTTTTCCATTCCTTTCCTGATAATTCCTAACATTCTATTTTCTTTCTTAGCAACAGACTTCCAGAGCTACCTCTCTGCACCAGACATCTCTACTGAAACCCAGACCTGAGTCTCATCCTGCCTGGCTGAAATTGCCGCCTGGATGTCTCACCACCTTCTAAAACTAAATATGGCTAAAATGGAGCTGCTCATCTTCCCACCTAAACCCGTCTCCTCACTTCCCCCATTCTCTGTCTCTGTGGACAACACTCATCCTCCCTGTCTTGTCTGCAATCTCGGGGTTATCTTTGACTCCTCTCTCCTCCACCCAGATACATATCACTAAAACCTGCCGCTTCTTCCTCTATAATATTACCAAAATCTGACCTTTCCGAGTATGCTACCAAAGCCCTTATCAATACCCTCATTACCTCACACATAGATTACTGCAACTCGCTACTCTCAGGCCTTCCGCTCAGTCATCTTTCTCCCCTTCATTCCATCCAGAATTCAGCTGCATGACTCATATTCTGTGAGAGCTGCTATACTCACTTTATCCCTCTCCTAAAGCTACTTCATTGGCTTCCCATCTGTTTCTAAATATAATTCAAACTCCTCTTTCTGACCTACAAATGCATTCACTTGGCTGCCCCTCGTTATCTCTCTTGATCTCCCCCTTTGTTCCACCCCACAAGCTCCGCCCAGCTGGTAAGTCCCTCCTACATGTGCCCTTCTCCTCTTCTGCCAACTCCAGATTCTGTCCCTTCTGTCTCGCTGCACCATATGCCTGGAACAAACTGCTCTGTCTCGGACAATATTCAAGTCCAAGTTAAAAGCCTACTTCTTCGAGACTGCTTTCAACTCCTAACTCTTCTCACTTTGGGTTTTGCTTCCCCAACTCTATATGTCATGTCTGTATGTCCAAGTTAGATTGTAAGCTCTTCTGAGCAGGGACTGTCTATTGTCAAAATGTACAGCATTGCATACACCTTTCAGCGCATTAGAAGTGATAAATAGTAGTAGTAGTAGGCCATAGCACTGATTCAAGGTGATGTAGTAGGTATACCTGCCTAGATATTAATAAGATTTCTGCCACTTGTCTACAAAGAAGACTAAAACCAAACTAGTCAGTAAGGGAAAGGAACAGAAAGTTGTGGATTGGGTGGGGGAATACGGTAATCATCAGTATTTGAAGAGTGGTAGCCAATTCCATTTGTTCTGATAAGGAAAAGTGATCATTAGGATGCCTCGAGTCTTGGGGCCTCTTTTATGAAGCCGTTTAGCGTGGGCCGCTGCAGTAAAGGCCCCAAAACCCATAGAGATTTAAAGGGCTTCGGGGCTGTTGTCACTTGGCAGCCGCTAGTGTGGCTTTTAAAAGAGGCCCTTAGTATTGAGGTTGGTATTTTTGGGTATATTTGAAGAAAAATATTTCTGCTTAGAGATGAGACCAAAATAAAACTGAGAGGGGAAGACACAATGAAATGTGATTTAATAAAACTGGCATAATAGTTGAGGATTTGGAAGCTGGTTTTCTATGCAAAATAATTGTAACATAAGTCATTTGAGATGCAAAATAACAGTAGTCATTAATCAGTTCTGAAGGCAAGAACTGGCAATTACCAAAGAAGAAAGGGCATTGGAGTAACCATCATTTCTTGGAGGAGACTAGCATATAAATGAAAATAGTATAATCTCATATAATATGAAGGTTGTCAGTCATGCAATAAAACAGTAGGAGTATGCAATAATTTGTTTTTCATTTAAATTTGTTTTCATTGTTTCAGTGTTTTGTTTGAAGTAGAATCAAACAAATACAAATTTGTTCCTGCTCCACTAAACACCAGAGCCTATTGGCAAGGCTGGGATGGAGAAAGGGTGTTGGCTCATAAGGGTTCTGTCCCCAGGGAGGTTGTTACTTAGATGGCAAGGGAGGGGGAGGGGAATCAAAACCAGGTTATAAAATATGCTGTCCTTTCAACTTATATAGAGATTGATGAATTGGGTATAGCCTCTGTTGATTAATGTGATTCTTAGATGTTTCAAGTTTATTTATGGCTTGGTATACCGACAATCACATGTATCTGGACGGTTTACAATATTAAAATTAGAAAAATCTAATAAAATTTTAGATTTAGATGAAATAAAATAAGAGGAGGGTAAAACTAAAACTATGACAAATTAAGACTTATTAGAAATGAAAGGTACTAGGGGATAGGGAAGTTTTAATTACAATGATAAATAAAAATAAAAAGGAGGGGTAGAGGGATAGGGAGTAATGAGAGGGAGACGGGGATGTCGCTTCTTAAAAGCTTTTTTTTTCCGCTTATTGGTCGGCATCTTTAAAAAGAAATGTTTTGAGATTTGTTTTAAATTTATTTAGGGAATTCTCATTGCGGAGATAAAGTGGCATTGCATTCCAGAGCAAGGGTGCGACTACAGAAAAAATGGAATTTCTAGTATAGTATTGTTCCTTGATTGAAAGTACTGTCAATAATTTTTGATTTGTAGATCTTAGGACCCTAGGAGAGGTATGTGGCATGAGATATTTATCTAGGAAAACGGGGACGTGGGAGGTCTTAATTTTAAAAGTCAGAAGAATAATTTTATGTGTAGTTCGGTGAGAGACCGGTAACCAGCGTAACTCTCGAAGAAGTGGGGTAACATGATCATATTTTTTGGCCTTCTAAATAAGTTTGATTGCGGTATTTTGGATTAGTTGTAGTCTACGGGTTTCTTTTTGAGTTATACCATGGTAAAGAGAGTTGCAATATTCTATGTGTGAAATGATTAGAGTAAATTAGGATTTGGATCGAAGTGAGTTCTAGAACAGAGGTTATGGAACAAATTAAGCAGAGTTTGTAGAACCAGTTTTTGGTCAGGGAACTGATTTGATCATGGTAGGTAAGATTTTTATCAAAGATGACTCCAAGTAACTTGAGTTTAGATTCTATTTGGAGATTGTAAATAACACATGAATATAGAAAAGTAGATGTGCTTAACCACCTCCCAGACCAACTTAGTCAATTTTTAGAGGAGTTAGTCTGTTAGTAGCAACCCATGATTTAGCTAACTCATGACAATGATGTAGATTCCATAACCTCTTTCTGCTATATTTTTTGTCCTGTGTATGGGATTGACTCTTTATGCATTTAATATCATCTAATATTGTATTATTGTTTTGTATTATTGAAAATGCGTGTTGTACTTAACCTTGAAACACATTGATAGGGCGAGTAATGAATCTGTGATTAATGCTCCGACACTTATAGGAATTGAATAAGCGTAGGAAGGGATCAAAAGGGGGTAGGGATGTGGGGTCTATACTGTGTTGACCTAAGGTATTTGTGAAGGGGGATGATTTGGGAGCATACTGCAGAAATAGCTATCAAAAACATATCTAGAAAGTGGTCTGTCCATAGGAGGGGCATGGCAGAAAAGGATATTAAACAAAGAGATGAGGATTTAGGTGTCAAAACTGGGCAGGGCTTGAAGAAAATGTACACTAGAAATTTACTAAAGATCTGGCAGATCCAGAAACAAAATATGTTCATATAGCAAAGACAACTCCCTGGCCTGGTAAAATTAAAACCAACCAACCAACCAAAGGCTTTTAGGTAAAATCTTAGTCTCAACATGTCTGTCAGTTAAATTGACTGAACAGAAAAGGTGTTTATTACTAAGTGAAAGATATACCTTATTTTTATGCATGGCAGAGTCAATGCCCAAGGGGATGTTTACTATCATTTCCTATCTAGGTAGTGTCATCCTCCAGTCACTTCCTTCTGCTAACATTTTCTCTCAATATGCAATCTGACCTACTTTTGGTCCCTCCATCAGTCTCCAGCAGTACCCTAATCACCAGAATCAGCACATCAAGCCAGTAGTTCACTGATTCTGCTTTCCTCTCATCCCATCTATGAATGACCCACAGTAAGTGTAAAGGCATATTGCATTTTTTTTTTCTTAGAGGAGAATACAGACAAAAAATGCAATGGTTGGAGCGCATAATAGCCAAGCTACGAAGTTTCTTCAACCAATTTTAGTAGCCTTCCTCTGGACCGACTCCATCCTTTTTATATGTTTTTGAAGGTACGGTCTCCAGAATTGCTCACAATATTCTAAATGAGGACTCATCAGAGTCTTATACAGGGGCATCAATATCTACTTTTTCCTACTGGCCCTACCTCTTCCTATGCACCCTAGCATCCTAGCTTTTGCCGTCACCTTTTCGACCTGTTTGGCCACCTTAAGATCATCACATACAATCACACCCAAGTCCTGCTCTTCTGTCGTGCACATAAGTTCTTCACCCCCTAAACTGTACCGTTCGTTTGGTTTGCGGCACCGTCCAACATGCTGAATGCTCTTTGGTGCTGCGACGCTCATTGGAACTCTTCTGTGCTTTTGTAAAAAGGTGGAAACATTAGTTTGTGATTACTTATTCTATACTGGACACGGGTGATTCTGTGTGTATGAAAGACATGGTTTTCTGTTAGCATTGACCAGCCTTATTTGGCAAAATGCTTCAGGTATGGTTCTTGGAAGCACCTTGAATAAATCTGATTTGAATCTCCTTATTGTCAGCTGATCTTCTTTTGTTCCACGTTGGATTCTTTGGCGGACCACTTGGAAAGGGTTCAGAGTTAAAGTTAAAGGGAAGGAAAGGGGGATTTGTTCAGAGATTTTGGGGGGCTTGCATAGAACTAAAACTGTACATTGGCACTGGTATGGTAATCTTTGTTGTTTGTTTTGAATTTTATAATAAAAGAAAAAAAAGAAATACAAGTGGAAATAAAGAAGTAAATAAGAAAACGGTAAATAAATGGGGGTGGGGCAGAGGAGGAGTAGGCCTAGAGGGCCCAGTATACTTGTTTTCCTAGGGGCCCGTGAAAAATTAATCCTGCTCTATTCACCTCTTGCCATTGTAGTCTCATGCTGCAGTTGCCACCAGCACAACACCATCCCCTCCCCTCTCTTGCATACACATACACACAGTTATCTCTATCTCTTCCTTCCCTTGCCCCCCCCAGCTTGCTTTTACAGTCTACAGCACTGAATACACACTGCTTCTCTACAGCTGCAAGCTCTCCCTCTGAAGATCCTGCCTCCTTTGAACAGAACTTCCTGTTTCCTGCAGGCAGGCCACTACAAAGGAGAGAGCTCGGCTTTAGAGGGGCAGTGTGTATTTGGTGCTGCAGACTCTAAAAGCAAGCTGGGAGGGAGAGGTAGCGTGTGTGCATGAGCACGTGTGCAGGGAGGGTAGGAAATGGAGAGAGATACCGGAAGGAAGAAATGGTGAAATGAAGAGAGGTATAGGTAGGGAGCTTGATGTGATTAGTGCATTAAAATTATTAAGGCGAGTTAATATTTTAGTGCGTTAATCATGTCAAAAAATGTGTTAAATGTGCAGCTCTACTTTTTAATTTGTTCTAATTAGTGTAAATTACAAGCTGCTAATTGACAATTATCAGTGCTGATTAGGTCAATTAATCAATTAAGTTTTGCATGTACATTATCTATATGCACCAAATATGCACACGACTGTATACAGAATTTGGGGGCATAGGAACAATAAAAAGTAAAAGGCAAATTGTCCATAGGATTAGTGTAAATTGGTTACAACATTGCTCATAACCATAAAAAAAAGACATGGAATGATCTCATTAGTACAACTTCAGTTCCTACCCCAGCAACGGCAGCGATGATAAAATACCACTCTATTTTGATGTTTCAAAGTTTCGATGTGATATTATCCATCCCTTTCTTCTCAGCATGGATGATATAGTTATATTAGATGGATTATTGTGCCTCTAGTATCTCTCTTGGTTGGGTAGCAACAGTGTTATTGTGCTCTTATCCCAATGCTATTTAAATGTTATATGATTTTTACCATATAGTTCTAAGCTTGCCTTTAATTTCCATAGATCAAAAATATTTTCATTTCTACTTTGGAATGCTGCTACTATTTGAGTTTTTGCCAAGTACTTGTGACTTGGATTAGCCTCTGAAGGTGAGATGCTGGGCTAGATGGACCATTGGTCTGACCCAGTAAGACTATTCTTATGTTCTTATGGTCAATAGTTGCTCTTTGCTGTTTAGGATGAGAAAGATACATATAGAGCTGAAGAAAATTCTCTACTTCCTCTCATCAATTACATTCACTGTACAGCATGGATTATTTTCCCATGGAAGGAAGTGGGCAGATTTCAAACCCAACACCCTAAAGAAAATTTCTTTGAAAATTTAACCATACAAGTTCAGCAGAGCTGGTTTGATCAGTGGATTCCCAGGACAAATTAAATTGGTAAAACTGTGCTGGATAGATAGCATTGCAAGTTTATCAATTATCACCTCACAGACTTGCAGCATCTATAAATTACTAATGCACTGTATTTTCAGTGAATCCTAAGTAGATTTGCCAACACTTAGTGATGACCTGCTGTCATGCATGTTTCAGGCCTCTCTGAGTTGAAGTACGGAGCTGTACACTTCTAGGAACTCATTTCAAATCTAGTTTAGAGGTTCTGTAGTGTCCAAAAGAAACCTATTCTCGTGAGACTTCTTACTTATCATACCATAGGTGGCCCAGCTTCATGTCATTCTCTCATATCTTTTTCTGTACAGAAATGGTAAAGCCTTAGTACAGCATTTCTAGTGGAATATAGTGTGGACCTTCTGTAATGGAAAATGCCTTCCTTCTACTTTCTTCTTAAGCTTGAGTCATTAATATCTTTTTCCATAGATGCAGAATGAGAGAAAAAAGCTTAAGGGGCACTTTGAAAAGATTCTGGTTGCTTAACAAAAATATATTGTCTCTAAGATTCTAAATTTACCCACCTCGTTTCCGCTGGTTTCATTTGGTGGCTAAATTTAGGCACTCGGCATCTCGACAATTGAGGAATTTAGTTGTGACTAGTGCTGATTTTCATTGATAGTCAACTAGCTGGCCAAACCTAGGCACAGGCAGACGACTTAAATTTAGCCATATAATCCCTTCTCCTGGAGTCTGTGATCCACCCGTCTGATCTTATCAAAAATAATTTTGTCCCAATCTCTTCTCAAGAAAAATTAGAGTTGACAGTCTCTAAAGACCTTTCCATCTCCAGCATTCCCACAAAACTCCCAGTTCCAAGCCAAGATGACAGTCTTAACCTTTTACTAATTTGACCAACCTTTTACTAATTTGACATTTAGGGCTCCTTTCACTAAGGTGCACTAGCGTTTTAACGCGTGCTAACCACTTGCTAAATGAAAAATACTAACGCAAGCTCTATGGAGGCATTAGCATTTAGCACGTGCAGTATTGTAGCACGCACTAAAACCGCTAGCGCACCATAGTAAAAGGAGCCTTTAGAGTTGGACCAATAGGAGATAAAACTGTTGGCTTGAAAGTAGGAGTTGTTGAAGAGACTCTAGGTTGGAAAGGATTTTAGGAATAAAAGAGAGTTCCTAAAATCCTTCCCAAATAAAGATCTTATTTTAAGAACAAATTGAGAGGAGGTGTTAAAGGAAGAATTGTGGCAAAGCTTAAAGTGACTTTATTTGATAAAATCAGGTTGGTGCAATTGCAAGCTTGTAGGTTTTTTCATAGGACTCAGTTGTTTTGGCACTGGCTAGCTGGCTAAGGATTTAGCTATTCAAGATTTATCCAGCCATATTTTGTCTAGCTAGTTTTTAAACTCATTTTTATCCATTGATCTAGGTTCAGTTGAAAATGTGTTTAACTTAGTCAACAAAATCTGACCAGCAAAGTTCAATATCCTGTTTTTTAATTAAAAATTGACCCCTTAGAAAACCAGGCCCTTATTTAATCCATTTTCCTCTGAGAAGGCTGGCATTTTGCCATACACCTCTGCCTTTACACCTTCTACATTTCACATCTACACTAAGCTAGTTTCTCAGTGAGCCTCCCGTCAATCAAGATGCCAAAATCTTGGTAGTTATACTGCTAGGCCATGCACTCTGATTTATTCTATCTTTGGAGTTCAACCTCCCTCCAACACTTCAGAAAACATTTGAAAACTTGGCTTTTCTCCAAAATGTAACTTCTCCCCCTGTCTCCATTATTCTAAGTCCCCTCTTTCCTTCCTGTTTACCAAGCCCTTCTTCTTTCCATTGGAGTTCCTTTCTTTTTTTAAATTTCTGTAAACCGTGTCGAGCTCCACTTCTGTGGAGATGATGCGGTATATAAACTTAAGGTTTAGTTTAGTTTAGTTGACTCGGTTGTCTTCTCAAAGAAATTAATCAACTTAATCAAATAGATTACCTGCACATACTCTTCAGTCGGGGCTCCAGCGCCCTGATCTTACAATTTGATCTAAGCAGTGCGTTTGACCTAGTTGACCACACTATTCTCCTGGAATGCCTGGCCCACATTGGAATCTCCGACCGGGTACTCAGCTGGTTCCAAGGGTTCCTACGAAACAGATCCTACAGGGTACACAAAAATGACAATTTCTCCTACAGCTGGGTGAACTCCTGCGGTGTACCACAAGGCTCCCCCTTATCCCCCACCCTGTTCAATATCTACCTCGCCTCCCTCAGTAACCTCCTTCACAAACTTAAGCTCAAATTCTTCATCTATGCAGATGACATCACAATTGTCATCCCTCTAACCAGTCTATCCCAGGATCTTCTCAACTACATAACTAGCATACTCAGCCAGATAGAACTCTGGATGCTCTCCTTCAAACTAAAGCTCAACCCAGACAAAACAAAATTCTTTCTAGCCACCCCCAAAGACAAAATCAAAGACACCACAATCCAGGTGAAAGGATTGGTTTTCCCACTCGAACAAACATTAAAAATACTAGGAGTCACGCTTGACAAACATCTATCCCTAGAAAATCACACCGACCTCACTGTCAAGAAAGGCCTTTCAGCACTCTGGAAACTCCGTACCATAAAGAAATACTTCGATGACACTGCATTTCGACTATTAGTTCAATCCTCTATCCTCAGCATACTGGATTATTGCAATATCATTTACCTAAGCTCCACAAAGAAAATCACCAGAAGACTAAAACTGATTCAAAATACAGCTGTCCGCCTCATTTTCGGCCTGAACAAATGGGAACACATCACCCCCTTCTACCACCAACTGCACTGGCTACCCTTCGAATCCCGAGTCCTCTTCAAGTTCGCCTGCATCTGTTACAAGACAGTATTTGGTCTCTCACCAAAATACCTCTCCCCACATTTCAATATGTATTGCACCAACAAGAAATCCCGCAGAATCCAGTTGTTTACCTTCCCCTCCATAAAATCATGCCAGCTCAAAAGATTCATCGACAAAACCTTCGCCTTCCAGGCGGCCAAGCTGAACCCTTGGCTAGCCCAAATGATGCTAGAGGCCCCGACCTACCTAGACTTCAGAAAACTTCTCAAAACACACCTCTTCCGCGAACAAGACCCTTAGTCCTTACTCCCCGCATACACTCCAACCCCCCCCCACCCCCACCTCCCTCTCCCCCCCCCCTCTTCTGGTTTCCCACTCCCTCCTTTTTATCTTCTAACCCAACTATGATAAACCTGTGCTAAAACTACTTTGCCTCCTTCCGCGCTACCTGCAATTCCGACAAAATTTTTGTAAATCCGTGTTCAGACCGGATCCTAATGTAACGGATGTGAACCGCCTAGAACTCTTTGGGTATGGCGGGATATAAGAACCTAATAATAATAATAATAATAATAATTATGCCCTTTCTGAAGTTGTAATACTGTCTGGGCCACTATAAACTTGTGTGACATGGGCAAATGGTACCAAAATGCCTGCAGGCAACCCCACTTAAAATAAAAGTTGCCAGATGCCCAAGGATATTCCCAGCTCCTTAATGGTCAGCACAATAACACCATTAAAGGGTAACTTTAGGCATAGCATTAATGATCTTATTACAGGATGGTTCTACTAAAAATTACCAGAACCACAGTAGCTTCCCATGGCTGGCCATAGTGTACCCTGATACTGGTGACAGAAATTTGGGATTTGGGATTTGTGAAATTTGGGATTGAATCAAAAGCTCTCTATCCAGGCCTTGTTTGTTTTGGTGGTCTGTAAGTAATAATGATATTTTTATAACAAGTCCTACTTGAATGTTTGGATCAATCTTTGTAACTACCACTGGTGGTGTTAATAATGTATATGTTATGTTTTGTTTTGTCTATTTAGAAATGAGAAAACGGACAATGAAGGATACAGCTTGGCGTTAGAATTTGTTACATCGTCAGAGCAACCTTCGAGCAAAGCAATGATCCCAGAGGTTGTTGAAAAAGTAGGTGTATGTTTGATTTGAAAATAAGTTAGATAAACACGGATATGCTATGATTAGTTCTACCATTACATTACACAACTCAAGCTTGTCAGACCTTCACTATTTTTTTTTCCTAATCACATCATGCCAAATATAAAGTATAATTAACCAAATGGGCCTGTAACCCTACTGTCAAGAGCCCAGTATTTATTTATTTATTAATAAAAAAATTTATATACTGCCTACAACTATGTGGTTTCCATATCACATACATAAAATCTTGTTTCCCTCCGATTATCACATATAACATAGACAATTACACAGATACATTTGGTCTCTACCTACAGCCCATCTATAAGCACTGTGAGGAAAGTTTCAGTGCAGCAGCAGCTGCAGGTTCTGAATGAGCATATTTTGAATACCAAGAAAAATGATCAAGTCATTTTCACACTCCATTGACCCTGGTAGAAGCTAGAGATGCCAAGAGAAGACTGCCTAAAAGGCTAAGGTTTATGGGCAATGTTTGCTCTTCTTTCCACCTTTGTTAATACGTGGAATACATCTGGTCTGGGCTTCCACTATGGTATTTTTAAATAACATTCATGCCCAATTTAAAGTCCTAACTTTTGCCACAGATCCTTATAGCTTCTTTTCAACCATTTTCCTCATTTTATTGTAGTTGCCTTTTCAAAAATTAAATGCTGCTACAGTAGATTTCTTTAGTGACTTCACTCCAGATATCAGCTCAAATTTGATCATGTTATGATCATTCTTTCATAGCAGACCCAACACCATTACCTGTCATACTATGCCCTGCTTTACACTATGGAGTAAATCTAAAATAGCTCCCCTTCTTGTTAGTTCCTGGATCAGTTGTTCCAAGAAGCAGTCATTTATTTTAACTTGTAACTTAAGTGCATTTGTATCATCCTTCACATTTTTCATTTGATTTTCAGGAAAACTGTTTAAATTGAAAAATCAATTTTCTTTCCAAATTTAAATGTAGAATATCTCGGTGAAAGACATGACCCATCGGTTCAAAGGCACAGAGATTTCTAAGAGCATTCCAAAGCTCTTGGGAATGTTGCTGAAATAACTTTGTATAATTCATGGAGTTTATATCTGAACACCATGATAAACCATGTAACTTGAGTCCAATAAACTTAATTTATTAACAGGTGTTTTCCTTCACACTGTGCTGCTTAACACATATATATATTTATACATTTCACCAGTGGGTATTTTGCTATAACCTCTGTCAGAAACCTTAATAATGTGCCTGTTCCAAAGCATTAAGAATTTTCAATACTGAATTATCTGTATTAATAATGTGTGGGAAACAGAAGTGGTCCTTGGAAATGGTTTTATTGCTGAATAATAGAGAAATGAATGTTCTCTTCTTTCTGATTTTTCAAATGTTTGAAGGAGAAATGATTTAACTATAAATAACAATTAATGCAATCAAAAGGAAAGCAATATGCGTTAAATCTAGACTGGTCATAGTGAAGCCCTGAATGATAGTTTGATAGTTATTTAATGATGATCTAACTGTGTTTTAAGATGCTCCAAAACAGTCTCTAGATGAGCAAAACACTGTATCCAGGCCTGGGTTTACTACTAGGCTTCTGCCCAGAGCATCAGAATTCTTGAGCTGGCAGGAAAGAAGGGCTGGTGATTCACAAGGTGGGGGTGGGGGCAAAAAGGTAGAAAACTGGGTTGGTGTTAAATAGTACAGATCAGAGCTGCCCGATTCAAGGAAAAAATTTTGATTCAATTAGATTTGGCCTATTGAATTGATTTTTCAATTTGATTTAATTCACTTTCAATAACACAGCTTTTTAAGTTTAAAGTTGAATCAATTTTTATTGTAAAACTAAACAAGCCAGATTAATACAGATCGATTCTGCACAGTCAATGCTAACAGAAAACCATGTCCTTTTCATACACACAGAACACAGATACACCCTCACCCAGTATGGAATAAGTAATCACAAACTAAAAATAGAAACATGTAGAGAAAAGTTAAATTAAAGTGCCAAGAAGCCACACTCTGCATACAATGCAACACCACAGAAACAGTAACACAAGTCCCTTAATACTGTGAAAAATATAAAGATAGTAGATTAAATTTGAAAAAAAATGACAAATAACAATTACCACTTTACAAATTAACAAATAGAAATAAAACAAAAATGGAAAATAAGAAAATACTATTTTATTGGACTAATCCATTTTTTAATTAACTTTCATGGGCTAAAACCTCATTCTTCAGGTCAGCAAAGCAGTGGCGTACCAAGGGGAGGCGGAGGGTCGGTCCGCCCCAGGTGCACGCCTTAGGGGGGGTGCACAGCCAGCCAGGTCCCGTTCGTCCGGTGCCGGTCCGTGCAGGGCAGGCAAGATTGCATTGGATCCATCAGCAGCGTCTGGGCTGCAATGGCGATGAGCGGCATTGGCGCCCCCTCACCCCCGTGATGATACTTATGATCGGCAACGGGCCTCCTTCTATCCCCGGCATCAACATAACTTCAGATTGGCAACGCGGTGCTCAGTCAAAAGCTTCCCTCTGACTGTACTGCCTGGGCAGAAACAGGAAGCTGAGTCAGAGGGAGGCTTTGGACTGAGCACCGCGTTGTCGATCTGAAGTTCTGTTGATGCCGGGGGTAGAAGGAGGCCCGTTGCCGATCTTAAGTGTCATCGCGGGGGGGGGGGGGGGCTTGCCGATCTTGTTGCCAAAATCGGAAAGGTGAGAGGAAGGGAGAGAGATGTGCCTGTGGTGGATGGAGAGATTGAGAGAAGGGGGCAGATGATGGAAGTGGAGAGAAGGGGGAGAGAGAAGAGGGCAGATGATGGAAGTGGGGAGAGAGAAGAGGGCAGATGATGGAAGTGGGGAGAAGGGAGAGCAAATGCTGAATGGAAGTGGAGAAAGAGAACACATACTGGATGGAAGGAGGGATAAAGAAAAAGGACATATGCTGGAATGGGGAAGAAGATAAAGTTAGTGAGATAGTGGAGGGGTGAAGGAAAGGGGTGGCATGCTGTGGGTAGACACAGTGAAAAGAGGGAAACTGAGGACTGCATAGTAAGAAAGAATTTAATTTAGACGGAGGCAGAAAATAAAGAAGGAAGACCAGAGAAGGAAAGGGAAGAGAGAGAGGAGAGAGAGATGCCAAAGAACGGGGAAGGAGACAGAGATATTAGATCTGAGCAGAGGAAATGAAAAGAGAGAGATGCTAAAAACCACAAGGAGGAGGGAAAGAGAGATGAAAAGAGAAAGATGCCAGACCATGAGGGAACAGAGGGAAGATGATGGATACCAGACCAAAGGGGGGGGGGTCTAGAGGAGAGATGGCAGGGAGAGACAGACAGTTTCTGGAAGGGGCAGACAGTGGAAGGAATGGGCAGATGCTGGATTGAAGAGACAGGGCAGATACTGGAAGGAAAAGAGTGAAAAGAAGATAAAAGCAGAAACCAGAGACAACAAAAGGTAGAAAAAAATCATTTTATTTCTATTTTGTCATTAGAATATATCAGATTTGAAATATATATCCTGCTAGAGACATAACTGGGGACTGCAAAGCCCAGGCAGTGCTTCTTTAGCTAGATGGAAGGGGTAGAGAAAGAGGGCACATGATGGAAGGAGGGGATAAATAAAAGGAGGGCACATGATGGGAGGAAAAGGATTGAGTTAGGGAAATACTGGAGGAGGTGAGGGAAAGAGGTGGCGAGCTGTAGGTAGACAGTAAAAAAGGAAATTGCTGAGAGGGTAGTAAGAACGTAATCTAGATGGATGCAGAAAATAAATTGAAAAGGAAAATGAGGGAAGAAAGGGATTGCAGAAGAGAGGTGTGGGAGAGGGAAGGAGAGGAGAGAGATGCCAGACCAATGGGGGTGAAAGGAGAGATGGAAGGGGGAGGCATACAGTTTCTGGAAGGGGCATAGAAGGAGAGAAGATGCCATATAGGGGCAGAGAGAGGGCAGACAGTGGATGGAAGGAAGAGAGTAACAAGAAGATGAGGAAAGCAGAACCCAGAGAAGACAAAGGTAGAACAAAAATTTTCAATTTATTTATTGCTTTCGGAGACATGTGTCACTGTTTCTGTGGTGTTGCATTATATGCAGAGTCCAGTTTCTTGCTGGTTCAATTTAACCTTTGTCTATATATTTCTATTTTATCCCCCCTTTTACAAAACTGTGGAGTGTTTTTTAGCGCTAGCCGTGGTGGTAGCAGCTCTGATGCTCAGAATTCTATGAGCGTCAGAGCTGTTACCACCATGGCTAAAATCCACACTACAGTTTTGTAAAAAGGGGAGGGGTTAGTTTGTGATGACATATTCCATACTAGGCAAAGGTGTTTTCTGTGTTCTGTGTGTTCGAAAGACATGGTTTTCTGTTAGGATTGACAGTGTAGGATTAATCTGTACTAGTCTGGCTTGTTTAGTTTTACAATGGGTGTATTGATGTTGTACTGCTCATTGCAGTATGTAAGATGCTGCCTTTTCCTAGGTGCTCATGTGTGACTTGTTACTAAAAATCATGTTTTTCGTACAGATGGGGTGGGGGGGAGGGTCAAAAAATGATGGGCCCTGGGTGTCACATATGCTAGGTACGCCACTGCAGCACAGTTTACTGCTGTATCCTATCCTGACCTGGTTAGTAAAAAACAAAGTATTAAAATTAATCTAATAAAAAGATTACTTTATTTCTATTTTCTATTTATAAACATATAGCTACAATAAAGCAACAAAAATCTTTTTTTTTCTACCTTTTGTCATTTCTGCTTTAATCATTCTCTTCACTCTCTTCTTTCCATCCAGCATCTGTCCTCTATCTCCCTTGCATGCATCTGCCCTCTCTCTCTTCCCCTTCCATCCACTGTATCCCCGTCCCTCCCCCTGTGGCCCTGACTCTCTTTCTGTCCAGCTTCCCCCCACCCCCACTCCCTTTCTCCTCCTACATTCCGCCCTTACCTCAGGGCATCTCTCTTTTCTCTCCCCATTTATGAATTTAGCATCTTTCTCACTCTCATTTCTCTCTCTTCCCTCTGTTCATCCAGCTCCCCTTGTCCCAGCATCTATCTCTCTCTTTTCCTCCCTTCATGTCTTCAGCCTATCCCACTCTTCCCCACTGCATTATTTAATCTCTTTTTTGTCTCCAGCCCATCTCCTTCCCTGCCTGCCCTGTAGTAAGGCATCTTTTTTTCCTCCCCCACCCAAGATCCAGCATTCTCCATCCATGCCTCCCTCAACCTCCTCCCCCTCCCTCACTTGCTCTCTTTCTTTGTCATCCCTCCTAACACACACACCGTTAGCAGCGCAGCCTTCACAACTCACTACTCTTGCCGGCATCAGGCCTGTATCCCCGTCCCTCCCCCTGTGGCCCTGACTCTCTTTCTGTCCAGCTTCCCCCCACCCCCACTGAATGGCGGGCCATTCAGTGCAGCTCTCTGCTCTACATCCATCTTTATATATAACAAGGTGAACTGACCTCAATAAGATAACCTGTCTATAGAGGGTGATCAAAAGTATATGTAGAAAGCACAGACACATGAAACTCTGAAGGGAAGGCTAGAAAACCTCCCTATTGTAAGAGTTCACCTTCCAGTCATTGCAACTGCATAGAACATTGATCACACTCCAAGACTTTGGTGAATAACTTGAATTAATTATAAAGTCTTTTAGTAGTTCAAAATTAATGAGAGTGATATCTTCTCTTCTTATATCAACATGCAATCATCACTGCGTAGCAGAGTAATAATACTTCCACTTAGCTTATAGATAGAATTTAAGGAGCATCATGCAATACCATCAGGAGTTCCAGGATTTACCTAGTTTTGCTCTTTCTAAACAACGGAATTTAAAGTAGCAATTGGTGCATTCACAGTTTCTTAGAAATCCACAAATCAGGATACCAGGGGAACATAGCCCCTGTGGACATTGTAGAATGTGCGAGCATAGTATGAAGCTGAAAGATATGCATTCCAGTTCTGATTTCCTGCATAAATCTCATTGTCCAGCAACTGATTGTAATTCACAGCAGGTTGTGTATATCATTCAATGCTCATGTTACCTTCAATACGTAGGGTGCACCACCCGCAGTATTAAAGTCAGAATAGGGGAACACATTAGTATAATCTGGTCGGGAGTCAAAGAAGCTCCTCTGGTCGCTCATTGGTTTGAACAACAACATAACTTGGCAGAATTGAAATACTCCATTCTAGATACAGTTTCAATGACCAGAGGTGGCGATGTAGCTCAAATTTTATGGAAGAAAGAAGAAAAATTTGATTTATATCCTCAATACGCTACACCCACATGGACTCAATAACGAGATAGAATGGTTGCCATTTCTTTAATTCATTGTTGTGATGGATTCAATAATGTAGCAGTTCTTTTTTATACATCACGCTACATTTCAAGCATTGACAGCCCCACACTAAGGGGATATTCTTTACTTGACGTCAGCATGTTATGACGTCATGACACATCTTTTTGAAATAGTGGGCTAGAGGACCGCGTCCTCCTGGCAGTTGGAATATTTAGAATCAACTTAATTACCCAGCAGCGGTATGTATTACTACCAAAAGCTTTGCATTTTCCTCTCATGGTTAGCCTGATGAATGATTATAAGGCAAGAGTTATAGTGTGAGTATTGGAATTCCTCTCCCACACTTGACATGTAATTTTTTATTTATAGATGTGATTGCACGTCACGAAGTTAAGGAGTATTACCATCAACAGCACTTAGGAATTTTTTTGACATAATTGGGTCTCCTGAAGCAGGAATCAAAACGGGGCCACGTCAGGACCCCTTAAATTCTACCTATAAGCTAAGTGGAAGTATTATTACTCTGCTACGCAGTAATGATTGCATGTTGATATAAGAAGAGAAGATATCACTCTCATTAATTTTGAACTACTAAAAGACTTTATAATTAATTCAAGTTATTCACCAAAGTCTTGGAGTGTGATCAATGTTCTATGCAGTTGCAATGACTGGAAGGTGAACTCTTACATTAGGGAGGTTTTCTAGCCTTCCCTTCAGAGTTTCATGTCTCTGTGCTTTCTACATATACTTTTGATCACCCTCTATAGACAGGTTATCTTATTGAGGTCAGTTCACCTTGTTATATATAAAGATGGATGTAGAGCAGAAAGTGAAAGAAAGAAAAACAGCAAATGGATAAGAATGCCCTGCAAACAGAGTTAAGAGCACAGACAGAAGGAAATGCAACTAGAAACTGGGAAAAGATTTATAGAAAAATAAAATCACCAGACAACAAAGGTAGGAAAAATGATTTTATTTCAATTTAGTGATTGAAATATTTCAGTTTTGAGAATTTACATATGCTGTCTATATTTTGCACTGTTCAGGAAGAAATTAATTTATTTCTGTTTCTCTGGTGTTGTACTGCATGCAGAGACTGTCATCTTAGGGTTTCATTTGTGTATATTAGGACTTTTAGTTTGTGGTCCAGTATTTGCATAGCATTTATCTATGTTCTGCATGTGTGATCAAGGCCAGGTGTTCTGGTAGGAATGAATTTCAAGAAGCGTTATTGATATCATTGCCAAAAGCAGGAACACATGCTAATTTAGGATGAGCAAACTGTATTATATGATTGTCACTGTAACCCGTTTGGACTAATTATTATGTAACTTGTTTTTATCTAATTATTATGTGTTACCTTATAACCTGTTCTGAGCTCTCTAAATATTGTTGGCTCTCCTTCACCCCTTTCAGACCCATAACGATCCTCACTTAAAAATTAGCAAAGACCACTGCTATAGTGCTTCTATACATAATCATTGCTCTAGGTCAAACTTGTGGCCCGCCAGGTACTATTTTGAGGCCCTCGGTATGTTTATCATAATCACAAAAGTAAAATAAAACTGTTTCTTGATCATATGTCTCTTTAGCTATAAATTACAATATTATTAAGACTTAGCCAAAAGGAAAGATTTATAAACTATAAAGAGTTTTACCTCATGTAAAACTGTCATTTCTTTAATAAGACATTAACTAGTTTTTCTGAGGCCCTCCAAGTACCAACAAATCCAAAATGTGGCCCTGCAAAGGGTTTGAGTTTGAGACCACTGCTCTAGGTTATAGCCCTCTTGTCAACTAGAAGTGTGACAACTGGCAGGACACTCCTGCTTATCAAAGTGTCAATTTTGCAGTCATTCATTTTCAGTTCTTTTTTTTTTTAAGAAATTTGTATTCATAATCCACAAGTATCCACTTGCTCCAGAAACACAGATACAGAAATACTTCAGGAAAAATGATCAAATTCACATAGAAACATCTTTGCCTTCTTCCATAGATCTTGTGATGGAGCATAAAAGGAAAGATTAGAAGATCAAAAATATTCAAAGATGCAAGGCACAACTAACCTACAGCAAAATCCTATAACCCAGTCAACAATTACTATCAGGCAATTATTTTCAAATCAAGGAGTGCTTTTAACTGTTCAGAAGAAGAGAAAAGATCCTCCAAACCTAACCAAACATTTACAGGGATAGGCTAACAGAAAGTTGCTCCAAGATTAAGGGGCCCTTTTACTAAGCTGCAATAAGCATTAATACTTACCTCAAGTTAAAATCAGCTACCTTGGGTACACCTAGGTGTCATAAGAACATAAGAATTGCCACTGCTGGGTCAAACCAGTGGTCCTTCGTGGCCAGCAGTCCGCTCACGCGGCGGCCCCCAGGTCAAAGACCAGTGCTCTAAAAGAGTCCAACCTCACCTACATACATTCCAGTTTAGCAGGAACTTGTCCAACTTTGTCTTGAATCCCTGGAGGGTGTTGTTCCCTATAACAGAGTCTGGAAGAGTGTTTCAGTTTTCTACCACTCTCTGGGTGAAGAAGAACTTCCTTACGTTTGTATGGAATCTATCCCCTCTCAACTGGCGTGGAGGGGCATAATCAAAACAAATATCTAAGTCAGTTTTGGGCCTAGGGTGCTAGTCGCCCAGAGTCAGAAGCATCCAAAGTCCATTCTCGAAAAATATGTCCAAAATATTTTTTTGGGGAAAATTGTCTACTTCTACATCCAGCCATTTGATCGTCCAGACCGCTAGTACATCTATCTTTATACTACATTCTCATCCAAAAAGATCATCCAAGTCCCAAACACCTAGAACAAAGTGCCGGGTTTTGAAAAGCCATTCTGATGCCTGGACAGGTCCTCTAAAAAGAAGACATGTCTGGGTAAAGCCAGTCGTCTGTTAACTCTATGCATGACCAATTCCTGCAAAGCCTTCCAAATTGAAAGTAAAGTATCCACCATGGGAGCAGAAGAAATCCCTTCTGCTCCAGAGATTTTACACTCTCAGAGGCTTATTGCTACGTGACCTTCACCTGAGGCCTGCAACACCACCAAGTCCAGTACACTGGAGAAGATGATGAAGCTGGTAAGGGAATGGATTTGATCACCTCGCCCCCTGCTTCCTCTTATTATGACCCACTTATACTGATGTAGCAATTTTTCAACAATTTTATTCAGAACAATTTTCAATATGCTTCAATGCTTGAGTCCCGAATATAAAGCTCTACGTTTATATCCTTACTTGGGTTATTAAGAAAGCCTCAGCCCCACCACTCCACCGCTACAATTAGTTTTGACAGTGGGAAGAATTACATGGTTCTCATCACCGGCTTCCAATCCTACATATTCAATTTATATTTAAATACTCTTTATTTTATTCATAGGTTCTATTAAAACTCGGTTGTAACTATTATATATAGTTTAAACCACATATCTTTACGCTAACATGACTCGGGAGAGACAACTCGACATGTTTTGCACTCCCATGCTTTATCAAGGATCTCCCGAGGGTGTCATTGTCATCTGACGCTATGTAGTATTTAGAACTAATTGTAGCAGTGGAGTGGTGGAGCTGAGGCTTTCTTAATAACCCAAGTAAGGATATAAATGTAGATCCTCTTATTATGAGGCATTTGGAAAAGTAAGAACTCATCAGAAAACCGAGGAAGCAAACATGTAGACTGAGAACCCAAAACTTAGCTCAACAGTGTTATGCCACCATCTTGATAACGCCCCCTCCTCTCTTCAGTTCTCTACCACTCTAGGTAGAATCCTCCTACATAACTCAGTATACAGGCTCACCCCTCTGTATCTTATTGAATAAGATGCACAAGGAAACTGAAACTGGACTTTATTTAGAATGTGGGGATTTTCATTCTGTTACAACTTGAGACAGACAGTACAGTCATTAGAATTTCCTTCAAGAAAGGATCATTAAAAGTAGAAAGTAACTAACACACAATGCTTCAATCCCTCAAACAAAACAGTGTCTCCATGTGACCTTACAACATATTACATTTTCCAGTATGTTAGGCTTTAATTTATGTCTGTTATGTATCTCAATCTTTTTTACCTGACCTGTGGATTCTTAAAACCTTTGAGTAGTTTTCCATCACCTTTGCTAATAGGTTATTTGCGGCATCTACTTTTGCTGAAAACAAGTATTTCGTTAAGTTTTCTTTGAGCATCCTTTCTTCCAACTTACTCTGTGTCCTTGAATTTCTTTGTACTACAGAAATTGAACCTTGCCCCCTCTTCTACGAAACTGCGCTAGCAGTTTCTAGCGTGAGGAGCTGCGCTGAATGGCCCGCTTTGCTCCCGACGCTCAAAGGAACTCAATGAGCATTGGAAGCAGCACGGGCCATTCAGCGCAGCTCTCTGTGCTAAAAACCACTAGCGCAGTTTAATAGAAGAGGGGGTTGGTATATTTTATTGAAGCTTGTTCATATATGAATGTTTTTCATATTTCCCCTCCCCTTTCTTCCTCCTGTTAATGCAGTCTGAGTTTCTGAAGCCTTTCTGTATATCATTCATTGAAAATTCTGTCCTCTCAATATCCGTCATAAAATATGGCTGCCAGAACCTGAACATAGTATTCAAAATTGGATCTCACCAGGGTTCTATATATGCCATAGTTAGCATTTCCTCACTTTTCTAGCTGCTGAAACCTGGCTTGTGTATCCAGTCATGCTGTTACCGTTCCCAACTGCTTCATTATCTTGGCTAGCAACTCTCAAGTTATCTGGGATGATTATTCCTAGATCTCTTTCCCGTTTAATTAATTGATTAGTGGTGAATAGGTTTTTGCATGATTTTGTCCCAGCCCTTTATTTTTTTACTTTGAAGCACAACTTTCAACAAAATTGACTATTTTTCTAGCTTGTTTTCATTTTTTGGAGGGGGGAGGAGAGTCTAGTCCAGGGGTGCCCAAAACATCGATCGCGATCTACCGGTCAATCGCAAAGGCATCGCTGGTAGATCGCAGAGCCAGTGTTCTCCCTAGCATTCCCACAGTCACTTTCTCACTTTTAAAAAGTACTGTACTGTAATTACGGCAGCCTGCAGAGCGAACATAGAAGGCTGCCATCGGCTTCTGTAGCACGTTCTCTCTGCCACGGTCCCGCCCCCAACGTCAGAGGAGGTACGGGACTGCGGCAGAGGGAAGGTGCTACACAAGCTGACGGCAGCCTGCTACATTAACTTTCAACTGTGGTAGGTCCAGAGGGAAGAATGGAGGTGAGAACTGACCTGACAGTCACTGTGTGCAGGGAAGCAGCGGAGATAAGACTCCACACGGGGTAAACTTGTGCCCGTTGCGAGGACCCCGGTGGGAGGGGGGATTGCTTTAGAGACGCTGGATCGGGGGGGAGAGAGACAAAAGGACCTTGAGGAGGGGCGGGAAAGCAGCCTTGAACCAAAAGGGAAGGGGAAGACAAGGCAGATAAGGCATATCCTGGACTACTAGAGGGGTTAGAGAGGGGAAACACTCTGAACTGAGGAGAGAGAGATGCCAGACCCTGGAGAGGGGGAAGACAAAGAGAGTGAGAGACAAAGACCTGGACCAAAGGTGGGAGGACTCAAAATGTTAGCAGAAGGAGACACCTGAAACAAAGGGGAGGCAGAAGAGAGGGGGGCAGATGTTGGACTATGGGAGGTGCAGACAGAAGAGACAGAGGGGGAGAGACCCTGAGGAAGAACAGAGAGATGCAAGATCAGTTACCAAGAAAGGGACTGGGGGGTAATAGTGGACATGACAATGAAGCCATTGGCACAATGCGCAGCGGCTGCTAAGTAAGCAAATAGAATGCTAGGAATAATCAAGAAGGGTATTACAAGCAGAACAAAAGAAGTTATCCTGCCGGTGTATCGGGCGATGGTGCGCCCGCATCTGGAGTACTGTGCTCAATATTGGTCGCCGTACCTAAAGAAGGATATGGCGATACTCGAGAGGGTTCAGAAGAGAACGACGCGTGTGATAAAAGGTATGGAAAACATTTCATACGCTGAAAGATTAGAGAGACTGGGGCTTTTTTCGCTGGAGAAGCAGAGACATAGAGGGAATATGACAGAGACTTATAAGATCACGAAGGGCATAGAGAAAGTGGAGAGGGACAGATTCGTCAAACTTTCGACAACTACAAGAACGAGAGGGCATTCTGAAAAATTAAAAGGGGACAAATTCAGAACCAATGCTAGCAAGTTCTTCTTCACCCAACGGGTGGTGGACACCTGGAACGTGCTTCCAGAGGGAGTGATAGGACAGGGTACAGTATTGGAGTTCAAGAAGGGATTGGACAATTTTCTGAAGGAAAAGGGGATAGAAGGGTATAGATAGAGGGCTAGTATACAGGTCCTGGTCCTGATGGGCCACCGCGTGAGCGGACTGCTGGGCATGATGGACCTCAGGTCTGTTCCAGCAGAGGCACGGCTTATATTCTTATGTTCTTAGAACAGAGGAGGGAGACATGTTGCCAGTAGGGGTGGAGGAGAGAGGACAATAAGCTGGACTCCTGGAAGGACAGAGAGAGATGTTAGTTGGGGAATGGAACGAGGTGCACTCAGTGTATATATAAATAAATATGGGGGTCTTTTACTAAGGCGCACTAAATGCTAACGCGTCCATAGAATATAATGGGCTAAATTGGCTAGCGCACCGTAGTAAATATGTTTAGTATTTTTATTTTTGGTAGATCATTTTGATTTGATCATTTTAAAAGTAGCTTGCAAGCCAAAAAAGTGTGGGCACCCCTGGTCTAGTCTTTCAAACATGTGTACGTAATTATAAATTTTTGTATCATCTTTCAAGTCCTTTTTCCTATGTTGCTAACAGAGATATTGTAAAGAACTGATCCTCATACCAAGCCCTTATTAATCACATTTTTCTTCATCAGGACTGACTTCATTGGCCAATATTCTTTTTTTTTTTAAAGTTCTGTTGTGCAACCAGCTCCTCACTCAGTTTAACATCTTTCTGTCCTATTTTCATACTGGTTAGCTTGCTTACTAGATAAAGGCATACTGAAATCTAGTTAAGTGACAGTCACTGCACGTCCGTGATTTATCACTTCTTTCATCTCATCAAAGAACCCAGTTGTATTTATTTGACAAGATTTTCTCTTTATGAGCTCATGCTGTCTAGGGTCCTCTACAGGACTTGTTTCAATGTGCTCACTGTCTTCTCCATAAGCGGTATTTGCACAGCTTTGCTTATTATCAACATCAGACTGATGGTTTGTAATCTGTCTCCTCTGTAGCCCGACTTCTGAGGCATGGGACTGCATCTCGTACTCCTTCTTCTGGTATTTCGTACTCCTTCCCTCCCATCTTCAAAGGACAAGTTGAACATAGCCGTAAAGGGTACGGTTGGTCCTTTTTGTGCTCGTTCAGTATTCTGGGATCTCACAGCTTCCTTTGTTATTTATTTTAAGTACTGAAGCATTTCCGTTCTCTAATGGATTTGTGAATGCTTCAAATCACTCGTACGATATATCTTCCCCCTACTACTACTACTACTATTTATTATTTATAAAGCGCTACCAGATGCACGCAGCGCTGTATAACAAACACACAGGAGACAGTCCCTGCTCATTTGCTGTTCATCTTCCTTAGTAATCTAATATTAGCTCAACTATTCCATCCTTGATTTTACATTTCTATTTAACATTTAAGAAGGGTTTATCTTGGTTCATATTCATTAGCACGCAAGACAAATACACATAGGTCTTTATAGCGCAAGACAGCAATGAAAATACATTCACATTCTCAGCCTAGGTAACTATAGTGATAAAAATGCACTTACAAAATGCAGCCACGTGAGCCAACGGTATGACAGTGATGTTCCTTACATCCTCATGTGAACGTCGTGCGCGTCATTGTGTTGGTCAAATTTCCTGTGCCTGCGTGAATATGTTGTCGCTTGCTGCGTGCGATTGTCATTCGCGCAATTCTCCTGCGCTCAATTGTTGTTTACGTAATTGTCGCTGTGTACAATTGTCCTGCGCTCAGATGTCGCTGTGTGCAATTGTCGTTGCACTGAAATATCTGCACGCCTTTTTCTTGCGCGCATTTGACTTACCATCATCTTTTATTAATGTAAGTACATTTCTTCTCTGGGCAGCTGACATCCCTCCTTGCCTTCCTTTTGTTTTTCCTGATAATTTTTCAGACCCCCTCTGTGTGTGTGTTTTTTTTCTATCAGACCCCCTCTCTCTGAATGCCATTGTCTCTGCCTTTATCGTTATTCTTTAACCCTTTGCTAAACTCTCTTATATAACAATTTGTTACCTTCTCAGTGCTCTTCTGTTTCTGTTCACCGTTCCTCTGTGCTCTTTAGATGCAGGCCTTCTACAAAACTACTAGATATGCTAGGTGAAACAGGCTTGCAACCCCCTCAATTAATTTTCAGACCTTTAGGCTTTTTTTTTTTTTTTTAAGCTTTCTCTCACCAAGAGTTTGATTATTAAACTCAACACTTAGAACCACAGCACACCCCCTCCTAGGACAATCCTATAAAATATTCAAAGACAATTATACCTTTAGTGGCACCTGCTACGAATATAAGTGCATTTCCCAAGAATTTTCCGTTGCACTATGGAAACAATATTTTGAAAATTCTTACTGACTGCCCTGCTATTATCTGTGTATGGCAGGAGCAGAGGGGTTCTGTTCGGGTATATGGTTAGTGGCAATATGAAGTCAGTATCCATATAACTAAGTGGTATAAGTTAGAACAGGAAAAAAAAATGCAACAATCATGACGCCAGCCACGGAAGCCTAAGCGAACATACGAGTATAACTCACCAGAGAATTCTTCACCATATGGGAAAAGAAACTAACTGATTTTCCTGCCAAAATTTCAAATTTGTGATCAATAGACTTTCCTGCCAAAATTCAAATTGATGACCAACGGACTTTCCTCAAGCCCCAGTGTGATAAGGAATCACATGTGCTGGAGAGGAGAGGTTAGGACAAAACACAGTCTCATATGAAGAAAACACTTCTTATTTTTTTTTAGTTTGCCTCACACTTTATAGACAGTTAGCTTGGCTTACCTCAGCCAAGCAATGTAGGCATCAGTCCTTTTCCTATAGCTTTGCCCTCAGCTAGTATCTAGGGAAAAATCAGAAGTTCACCTCTCTCACTCAGGGACCTCTCTGAACTGGTCCCAGCCAGGCTCAAGCATATATTCTTCTCCCTGCCCTAGGACCACCCATGTGACTCAGCAGGACTGCTGAGCCCAGTGCATCCTGGGAGCTGTAGTTTCTGCACTATTGGGCCAGTGCCCTCTGCTGCCCAGTGATAGAACAACATCATTACTGAGGGGGAATCCCTGACTCTTTTACACCCCGCCAATCAGGTTTGAGAACCCACTATATATAAAGACAAACTGTAGACCTCACAACATACCCTGAAGAAAGCCGCAGCATGATGACTGAAACATTGGTTCTGCTTATTCAGGTTCCACCTACTCAGATGCTGCGAGACCCAGAAAACTGCAACAATCAAAAAAAATGCTATCAACTTAAAACACTTAGGCCCCCTTTTACTAAACTGCGTTAGCGGTTTTTAGCACCGGAAGCTGTACTGAATGCTGCACGCTGCTCCTGACACTCACAGAGTTCCTATGAGTGTCGGGAGCAGCATGGGGCATTCTACGTGGCTCCTGGCGCTAAAAACCCTCTAGCGTGGTTTAGTAAAAGGGGGCCTTAGTTTTGGATAGTGACAGGGGGATTGTGAAGATTTGCAACATGACATAATCAGGCTCAAGAAATGGGCATCGACATGGCAGATGAGGTTCAATGTGGATAAGTGTAAAGTGATGCACATCAGTAACAAAAATCTCATGCACGAATACAGGATGTCCGGGGCGGTACTTGGAGAGACCTCCCAGGAAAGAGACTTGGGAGTCATGATCGACAAGTTGATGAAGCCATCCGCACAATGTGTGGCAGTGGTGAAAAGGGCAAACAGAATGCTAGGAATGATAAAGAAGGGGATCACGAACATATCGGAGAAGGTTATCATGCCGTTGTATTGGGCCATGGTGCACACTCACCTGGAGTACTGCATCTAGCACTGGTCATCGTACATGAAGAAGGACACGGTACTACTTGAAAGGGTCTATAGAAGAGCGACTAAAATGGTTAAGGGGCTGGAGGAGTTGCAGTATAGTGAAAGATTAGAGAAACTGGGCCTCTTTTCCCTCGAAAAGAGGAGATTGAAAGGGAACATGATCGAAACATTCAAGGTATTGAAGGGGATAGACTTAGTAGATAAGTTCAGGTTGTTCACCCTCTCCAAGGATAAAGAGAATGTGAGGGCACTCTCTAAAGTTAAAAGGGGATAGATTCCATACGAACGTAAGGAAGTTCTTCTTCACCCAGAGAGTGGTAGAAAACTGGAACGCTCTTCCGGAGTCTGTCGTAGGGGAAAACACCCTCCAGGGATTCAAGACAAAGTTGGACAAGTTCCTGCTCAACTGGAAAGTACGCAGGTGAGGCTGGGCTCATTTAGAGCACTGGTCTTTGACCTAGGGGCCGCTGCGTGAGCGGACTGCTGGGCACTATGGTCCACTGGTCTTACCCAGCAGCGGCAATTCTTATGTTATTAAGTTAATATTGCTGCTACTCATATAACTTAGCAGCTATCCATGAATTCAGAACTGCTGAATACAGGTGAATGCTGATAATAGGATTTAATTCTTGACCTGAATACATTTAAATATTAATTTTCTATTACTTTATCTATCTATTTATACTGTATATATTGTGACCTGACTTAGGACTAGGTAGTAGGAAACCAGTCTATGTTGCACAGCACACATGCCACACCAAACAGATTTTTGGAGGTGACCAAAAATATAGCACTTTATGGGTTAAGAAGTTCCAAACACTTTTTTCCAAAACCAGTGCTTTTATTTGAGCAAATTTTTGCTTTGCCACAGTTCAAAACAATAATAGCACAAAAACTGGACCTTATCAAACACTTGGGTCCAAGTACACAAGTAGCTTTAGTTCACTGCACTGATTCAATTATTTTCTTATTTCCACAAAAACAAAAATAAATTTTTTGTTCTAGGTCAGTGGTCCCCAACCCTGTCCTGCAGGACCACCAGGCCAATCAGGTTTTCAGGATAGTCCTAATAAATATGCATGGAGTGGATTTGCATGCCTGTCGCTTTCATTATATGCAAATCTCTCTCATGCATATTCATTAGGGCTGCCCTGAAAACCCGATTGGTGGTCCTCCAGGACAGGGTTGGGGACCACTGTTCTAGGTAGACATCTTCTTTCTCTTTTTTTAGCACACCTTGCTTCTGAAATCATATCAGCTAGTCCAGACCAGTAAACACTTGTGAGAATGGCAAGCAAACACCTTTTAACCTTTTGTCCCTCTGGACTCTTCACAGTTCAAACAACTATACTTCCACAGTTCATGGAAGTTTTCCTTTCTCAGGTCATACACTATTGGGCACTGCTAGTTTTCACAGCTCAATAGTGTGGGATTCAAACCACCCATAATTAATAGATATAGTAATCCCAGCCCAATCCCATTCAGGTTTCAAAAGTACAACTGGTTTACTTTTACTACACTTTGCTTTAGGAAGGTGGTATCACATCAGCATTTTTCACCTAGTTTATCAAAAATATATTGTCTGCCTTGCAACTTCAACAAACTTAGCAGGTAATTAGAATTCAGTTCATTTACCCATTAGTGAGAACTTCATGCCACAGCTAATGCTTTCAAGGCTTAGGTAGCAACTTTAATACTTGTTATCAAAATGTAACTTTAACTCTAATTGCTTCCTCTTTTGGAAGTAAGCTCTCAAACCTTCACCACTTTTAAATCTCCATCATATTTTCTATGGGTGTATCTTTTACAGAGCTTCCATTACAGTCCATAGGCTCTTCACCATTAATTTGCATTTCACTTTCAAAGCCAAGAGACGTGGAGGGGCACAATCCAAAAATATGTCTAAGTCTGTTTTGGAGACTAAGTCACACTGAATATAGTAGAGGGTGTGTGTTGTCGTAGCTTAAAGGGCAAAGAAGTCAAAGTAATATTGGATAACTGGATAAGACTTCTCAGTATACAAATAAGCAAAATATATATCTGGCTTATAAAGTAAGTAAAGTGTTCACATACACTCAGAATTGTGAAATTTGACCAAGAGCGTTAGCTCCTATAGCCAAACCCACCGCCCCATCACTGTGTATGACTTATTTTGAAAAAGAACTTGAAATGAACATACTGTTCAAATACTCAACTAATTTTCAATGGCAAAAGAGAGAAAGAAGTTCCCACTTAGCTTTCAACTGTGTCAGCAGGTCCCGACATGGACCATGTTTCAAAATTCTTTCCTAAGGGACCCAAAGGGTGATGTAAACTGCTCAAAATGCCAAGGAAATAAGACTGGTGTGATATGGGCAAAACACCTTGTAATCTGTGAATTAAAGTATAAAATGTCACTCATGTGTGATTGCACAACAACCATTATTAAAGAGAAAATCTATAATACAACTCTTCAAAAGGCAACACAGGAGAAAGTTAGAAAGGATACTTGCCATATACATAACGTAACTTTACTTCACTGCTTCATTCATATGACGGCTGTAGAGCCGCCGAGTAAACTGCTGGCTTATATATCAAGGGTAAATGTGCTGACATAGTCCCAAGAAAGGAGGGGCTAAGCACTGATCAGACTGTCAGAGAGTGAATAGTAAAACCCGGAACTGGACTTAACTGCAGAAGAACTACAAAAAAGCTTGCCATTCTATTTCACTATTCAAGCCTTCAGGATGTAAAATGTGCAATTTAAGGATTAGACGTTGTTCCTTAAACCATAAGGTACAGGAAAGATCCCCTCCTCGTGAGAGTTTGGGGGCTTCTACTACTGAAAAAATGAAATCTGCAATGTATGCTGCTTGTCCACCCAATGTTGCACTAAAGGTGCTTCCAATTTTTTGGTGCGGATCTTACTTAGATGTTCGGCAATCCTGAGTTTGATACTACGGGACGTCTGACCAATATAAAGTAACAGGCAGGGACATTGGACTATGTATACAACCCCCTGGGTCTTGCAATTGGTGGACATATGGAGAGCTTTCTTTTTAACCCAATTCGACAATGAGAGCTGAGACAGTGTAGTGCTGTATTGACAAAATTTGCAGTGACCACATGGTTGGCGTCCACTATAAATAATGGGTTCCCCTGTAGGCATAAATTGAGACCGCACTAACTGTTGTTTTAAATTGTTGTTTTGGGCCTAAGTCGCTAGTCACCCAAAGTCGGCAGTGTCTAAAGTCCATTCTCGAAAATATGTCCAAAATATATATATATTTTTTGAGAATCGTCTAATTATACGTCCAGCCGTTTGATCGTCCAGACCGCTAAGTCGTCTATCTTTATAGAACAAGACCTTTTGGACATGGGAGAGGCCAGCAAAGTGGACCCCAGACATGGCAACACAGTAGTGGAGCACCTTACAGGGCACTGCTGTGAGCTTCACAAAAAGGGTGCCACATAAACATCTCACCACAACTCCCTTATAGGTCATGGTGAGCCCCCCAAAACACCCCCAAAACCTACTAGACCCACCTGTCTATAACCCCAATAGCCCCAGACTACTTAAGCCATCTCTGTGATGCTGATGTTTTGGAGGCAGGTATGTATGTTTTTATTCCGATTTTTATGGTGTTGTGGGGAGGTCAGTGATCACTGGGGCAGTGTGTGTGGGTCTGTACTTTGTGTTTGCAGTGGTTATCTGGTCACTTTGGATACCCGCTGGGCACTTAGACCTGTTTTTGCATCGCCTAAGTCACAACGTAGAAGTTCCGTCTAGGCAGTTTCATTAAACTTTCGGTTATACTTGCAGTACGACTAAGTCTAGCTCAGCCCACATCCTGCCCAAATCCCGCCCTCACCACTCCTCCTAAAATGCCCCCTTCAGCTCTGGGCGTACAGCAGCACTGAAAAGGCCTAAGCTGTTTTTAGATACGTCTAAAACCCGTTTCGATTATCGGCACTTGGATGACTTGTCATTTTGATCGTCCAAGTGCCGATTTAGGCGGGATTTTAGACGTATTTCCGTTTTGATTTTGAGTCCCATATTGTCTTCCTGATTGGCCAGTTTATGGTACAATGCCTCAGTCTTGGAAGCTTGTCTGTCCTGCTTCCCATTATTTGCTGGGTTCTGCTCCTAAGTCAAAAGTGGTTTGGTTGCTGGCCCCCCCTTTCAGCTGCCTGTTACAGCCCTGCTCTCCTCCCCTCTGCTTATCCCTGCTAGGATAATTAAGGCTAGGCACAGGTGTGAGCTGCTCCTTGATTGGTTGAGGTTGCCTTAGTGTTGTGAGCCTGTTTAAACCAGTTTGGAGCCTAGTGCCCTGAGTGTATTTAATAATAATAATAAATTTATTTATATACCGCAGTACCTCACAGTTCAGTGCAGTTTACAATAAGAGGTAAGAAGTGTAAAAACACAGCAAATTTACACCACAAAGCACAGTACATTATATATAAAATATAACATCAAGAAATTATGAACTTATCTAGATTATATATATTTATCAAACAGATAAGTTTTTAACGATCTTCTAAAGGCCTGGTAAAAAGAAGAATTTAAGATCAAACCACTAACCTGTAGGGGTGTTTCCTTATTTGCACCTGAAGGTTAGGCCTCTCTGACATCATCAAGCCTGAACCATTGTTTGCAAGAAATCATTCCAGCCTAAACCTAGCAAGAAGAGAAAGAAGAATACATCTTTGCTGTTTCGGCCTGATGCATTCTGGGTGGTTGAAACTGACTGGAGAGGTGTCTTATATGCATAGAAGACATTGGTGATTTATTGCTAATTTAAAATTGGGCAGGAAAGGGTTGTGATGTGCAGAAATGTTGCCCCCTTACACACCTAGCTTGCCCGCCCCCCTCTCGTTATCACCCCTAATATTTCTGCCTAAAGACACCACTGATCTCAGTCCTTTCCATATAGCTTCTTCTGTTGCCTATGCTGGAAATGTAATAGTGACAGAGAGTGTGGGTTTTTCTTAATGTGTACAAAACTGAGTAACACTATCTGAATCAAATGATTCAAAAGTTAATTATTTTGATGGAAAACCAGCACATTAGTTCATTGAAGGCTTGTTTATCTGTTTCTTGTTTTCTGGATGAGTGGTATATTGCCATACATCCTCAGTTTTCTGTAGCTTTTTGTGCACCAGATCATACGGACCTTTATCTCAGAATCCAATTCAAGGCTGTGGCTTTGAAATCTGAGAGCTTCTTTGAGTCTGAATCTTCCACTGTTGAAACCCATGACTTATGTGTAAATGTCAAGGGAGAAAAAATAAGATTTATGGAGACCCAGGTTTAAAGCTATGAACTATTTCCACCAGAAATCTTTAAGAATATTAGATCTGCGGCATGATCTGACTAGCAGCTGCTGATCCAAGCTACAAAATATAGAACAATTTGTTTTCCTTATACTCCTTTATGCTGAGATTTCACTGTGTTTTGCCTTTATGAACTTCAGACAGTGGCTGTAGGTTTATGCTGTGGTTGGGGTTAATATAGAATTAAAGCATAAAATCAGTAAAGAGTAGGGTTTTTTTTTTCCTTTCTTGGGACTATGTTTGACTGTAACATGCCAAAAGTGAAAGCCTTATGTGCCTAAGATAGGAAGGATGGGAGGAAAGGGTAGTGTGTACATATGGGAGGCATACAGAGGTAGAAAGGATAGGATGCTACAGGGTCTGGTAGTAGGGGTTGGGCATGAGTAAGAGTGAAATAGAGGAGAAACAATACAATAATTTTACAAAACTAACTGTAGTCTCCATTAGTTTAAATACAGCCTTATGATATCTCTTTCCTTTGGAAAGTTGCCCACTTTATTTATAACTTTTAAAATATAAGTTCTTACTGCATTATATGCTTCTGTTGTGTCACGGGTCTTCTATGAAGGAACCCATGTGGCTTCCAAAACCCCAAACACCATTTTAAAAAGCCCATAGTTGGCCTAATTCTATATATGGCGTTAAAAATTATGTGTGGAAATGTGGGTGTGCACCCAATTTTTGTACCTAATTTAATTGAGTACCAAGCCAATTAGTGCTGATAATTGTGTGCTTATAATCAATTATCAGCACCAATTGGGGATCAATTAAAATTTGCAGGTGCAATTTTAGGCGCCAGGATCCTTCATGGTTCCAAAAACCTGGCGTGGCAATGGGAGGGCCAGGGGTATTTTAGTATTGGATGCACACTGTTCTGCCCCAATTTTATGTGGGCATTTACTCAGTTTCTTGTATAAGAACAAATATAAGTGTTTATACTAAGATGTATATACACGTAAAGTGTGCTCTGTGGACTTAAATCCCTAGAAAGCTTTGCTTCTCTCAGAGAGCTAGGCTACAACCACTGAGCTTAAGCCCACCCTTCTTCAGTTCAAGAGAGAATAGCTGTCATATTTGTAGAACGCATGGCTGTATGAGAACCTCCTGTCCCCAGATAACATCTGTTACAGTAAGTAACTATGCTTTTTCAACACAGCTAGTGCATGCAGTGGGGTAGCGAGGATAGGAGATGCCCAGGGTGGTGGCACTCCTGCTCTCTGCTTCTTCTGTCTGTTCCCCTCCACTCCATCCCCACCTCAATGCCACGTTCGTGCTCTCCCTCCCCCCGGTGCCTCTTTAAATTTTCAGCAAAACAAGCAGCTTTTCCGGCCTGCTGCTTGCGCTGCCATTGGCTTTCTCTCTGACGTCACTTCCTGGACCTACGACCCAGAAGTGATTTCAGAGGGGAGCCAGGCTAGCGCAGGCAGCAGGCTGGAAAAGTTGCTCGCGCTGGCAAAGATTTAAAGAAGTGGGGGTGGCAAACGGAGGGCACTAGTGTGGCTTGGGGGGGGGGCAGAGAGGTACCGGCACCCCCACGAAGACAGCGCCCGGGGTGGTCTACCTCCCTTTACTATGCCAGTGAGCGCATGGTCTGTTAAGGCAATATTCAGACTTAATTGGCCATGGCTCAGCAAGCAAAGATAGGCCTGCTTTTTATGTGGCCTTATTTGCCCATTAAGCCTGGTCACTTAAGTTCCAAATATCGGGACTTGAGCCATCATACCCCCAGAATGCCCCCAACATCGCCAGCTTTTTTCTGGCAATAACTGGTTAAATGCTGCTGAAAATGATCGGTTAGCTGCGGAGATGCAAGTTAATTGGTTGGTGGCTGTTTCCAGCCAGTTAACTCATGCTGAATATCAGCTGGCTAGTGCTAAAATAGTGCCCCATATCTTCTTTGAGGTTCCTGAAGGGGATCCTAAGGGGAATGCTCCTTTGCTTATAGTTCTTTGGACATGGTCTGTGCTGCAGGTACTTCACTTTCATCTGTGCTTGTCAGCAGCTTCAGTAATGACAGAGGGAAATGTCCCAGCAAACAGCACAAGTTCTTTTAGCACTCAGTTAAGAACATCTTAAAGACAAACAAGGAAAAGTACAAAGAAAGGCCTCGGAGGATTTTGTAGAAGCCACATGATTAAGGGCTAGATTCACTAACTTCCATTAGGGTTCCCGATCTGTGCAGGCCCGACGAATTCCTAGATGTGTTTGTCCTCAGTGTATCTACTCTTTTGAACTATTTATGAAAAAAACCTTCCAAAGGAAAAGCACAAAAATTAGCCATTGGGACTTAGGAGGGGGCCAACATTCTTAGTAGACTGGCCACACAGACATCCCAGCAGAGCAGTGGGGCACTGCAGTGAACCTCACATAAAAGGTTCCAGGTACACATCTTACCATAACCCCATACATTGTATGGTGAGCCCTCCAAAACTCACCCAGCTATATAAAACCCCATAGCCCTTATGCCTGCAGATGTCAACTGTTTGTAGTTGCAGTATGTTTTCGGCGGGTTTTGGAGGGCTCACACTTTCTACCACAAGTGAATATGGGCATGGGTCGCCTTCTCTGCTGTCCACTACACTGACCATTAGGCTACTCTAAAGACCTGCTTGCTGCTCTAATAGGAATGGCTAGAGCAGTGGTCTCAAACTCAAACCCTTTGCAGGGCCACATTTTGGATTTGTAGGTACTTGGAGGGCCTCAGAAAAAATAGTTAATGTCTTATTAAAGAAATTACAATTTTGCATGAGGTAAAATTTTTATAGTTCATAAATTTTTCCTTTTAGCTAAGTCTTAATAATAATATTGTAATTTATAGCTAAAGAGACATATGATCAAGAAACTGTTTTATTTTACTTTTGTGATTATGATAAATAATAATAATTTTATTCTTATATACCGCCAAAGCCATAATAGTTCGAGGCGGTTTACAACAAGAAGTGCTGGACAATCAGGGAATAAAACACAATATAAAATCATCAGTACATACATACAGTGTAAAAGTAAAACAGTAAATCAACTTACAAATCAATTAAATAATTTTGTTTTTACTAATTTTCTAAAACTAAAGTAGGATAAGGAATGCAAGATGATATTACCCAACCATTCATTTAGGGCTCCTTTTACGAAGTTGCGTTAGCGTTTTTAGCGCATGCACCGGATTAGCGCGCACTAGCTGAAAAACTACTGCCTGCTCAAGAGGAGGTGGTAGCGACTAGCGCGTGGCATTATAGCACGTGCTATTCCAAGCGTTAAGGCCCTAACGCGCCTTCGTAAAAGGAGCCCTTAATTTACCTGCCTGGAAAGCAAGAGCTCTATCCAAGAATCTTTTATATAGACAGGCCTTTATTGTAGGATAAGTGAACATATGAATTCTACGAGTAGGCCTGTTAGAACAGTTCAGTTTAAAATGAGAGACCAAATACATAGCGGTCAACCTAAATATTGATTTAAAACAAAGACAAGAGAATTTGAACAGTGTAATTTTTGATAGTAGGGCCTCAAAATAATACCTGGCAAACCGCATGTGGCCCCTGGGCTGCGAGTTTGAGACCACTGGGCTAGAGCATCTGAAGCTGCCATGCTGGCTTGTTTGTACCGTTTCATTCACATCTTTGTAGGGTGGGAGAGGGTCAGTAACCACTGGTCATCTGGTTAATTTGGCCACCTTTTGGCACTTATTCGTTATTGAAATAAGTCTAGCCTCAAATGTCTAGGTTTTGCCCTGATATGCATGTAGCTAGCCTCCCCATTGGTCAGCCCTCCACTTTCCACCACATCTATACTTTTTTGTAATATATTTATCTTTATAACTTATTTTTAAAGTGTCAGAGCACAGAGCAGCTTTGAACATGAGAAGTGCTCACTTAAAAATAAGTGTATAAAGATCTATATAATGAAATGCTAGCCCGCACATGCGCACTCGCAACAACCGTGTTCCCTGATCCCTTTTCTGTCTGGATGTGGCCGCACGAGTGCGCATGCGCGCGTATTACCTCACAAAGGCGGCGAGCTCTGACACCAACAGCAGCGCCACTGCGATCGGGAAAGCACAGCACAGCCGGCGACTCCTCCCTCCCGCCCTTACTCACTGCCAAAACCACCACCTCCTCCTTCTCGCCGGCTCACCCGCTTTTAAATGAAGAGAACGCTGGCTTTGCTGTCTTCTGTCCACTGCGGGCCGCCCTCTCTGACTACTTCCTCTTTCCGCTAGGGTTGGCCGCAGTGGATAGAAGATGCCGAAGCCAGCGGCTGTAACCGCCGATATCCGTTCCTCCAGCGGAGGGGGGGGGGGTGTCTGGGAAGAGAGGGATCGCGGCCACTCAGAACCCCCCCCCCCCACCGAGGAGCCCTGCAACTTTCCGCTGCCCGGGACCCGATTCATTTGCCGCCCCCCCTCTTCCCTTACCGCGGGCCCGACTGGCGATTTAAGCAGCGTGTCCAGCAGTCTTCACACTCTGCTTCGGGCCCTTCTAATGCCCTGATTTGCTCCGGACGTGCCAGAGTAAATCAGGGCAGTAGAAGCACCCGAAGCAGCATGTGAAGACTGCTGCACATGCTGCTTGAATCGCCATGTGTAGTCAGACCTGCGGGAAGGGAAGGGGGGGGGGGCAAAGGACTGTGGGAAGGGAAAGAGGGTAGAGGAAACGCTAATGCAGGCACAGGGAACTGGTGTGGGGGGAGGGAATGCTGCTTTGGACAGACAGACAGAGGGAGGAAGGGAGACAGAAAGAAAATAATAAAGACAGGGGCAGGTGCACAGGGAACTGGTGTGGGGGGAGAAAAATGGAGGGGGAGGGAATGCTGCTTTGGACAGACAGACAGAGGGAGGAAGGGAGACCGAAAGAAAAGAAGAAAGACACAGGGGCAGGTGCACAGGGAACTGGTGTGGGGGGAGGGAAATGGAGGGGGAGGGAATGCTGCTTCGGACAGACAGACAAAGGGAGGAAGGGAGAAAGAAAAGAAGACACAGGGTACTGGTGTGGGGGAAGGGAAATGGAGGGGGAGGGAATGCTGCTTCGGACAGACAGACAGAGGGAGGAAGGGAGACAGAAAGAAAAGAAAAAAGACACAGGGGCAGGGAGATATACAGAAAGACAAACATACAAAAGGGGCCAGGGACAGAGACAGACAGAAAGAAAGACAGCGGGAGTCGTGTCAGGAGGGGTGCAGGATGCGGCAGAAGGAACTTTTCCAATGGGTGCAACTGGGCGACTTTCGGGAACCTCTGATCAGGGGCAGAGCAAGGTAAGTGTATCATAGGGATAAGAAGGAGGAGGGTGGGAGAAAAAGGAAGGGACGCCTACTGCTAGACAGGGGGAGAAGGAAAGAGGTGCTGATGGACAGGGGGGAGGTAAAACAAAGGGAGAAGGGCTGCTGCTGCATAAGGAGAGCAGTAAAGGGGTGGTGGTGGACACAGGGGAGGTAAAAGGAAGGGAGAATGGACAGGGCGAGCAGGCAAGGGGTGGTGATGGACAGCCAAGGAAAAAGAAAGACAGAAAGAAAGAAAGCGGCTAAGGAGAGAGAGAGAGAAAGAAATAAAGAGAGACACACACACATATATTCTAGAACCCGTTAATGTAACGGGCTATAAGACTAGTAAATATATAAAAAGAAAGTATAGATGTGGTGGAAAGTGGAGGGCTGACCAATGAGGAGGCTAGCTACATGAATACCTGAACTGAAATATGTTTGTTCAGGTGTAGCCACTGAGGTCTTTTCTCCATATAAATGACTATATAAGATATACAGTGTGCTAAATGGTTTAAAAAAATTGTGACTATAAGTGTGAAGATTTGTGGGAGAAAAGAAAATTAATGAAAGATTGAATTAATGTAAAGTGGAGTTTGATAAATGGATTGAGTAATACATGGCATTGCTTCACTTATAGTAGATAAAGAACATTTGCCAGCTACGTAAATTTTGCCTTGGACATTTTCTGCAATGTTCCATTATTGCAGAAAAATGACCACCCTAATCACCCTCTCAATACGCCCTCATGAAACTTAGACGCACTGCAGACAAACAGCACAGAAAAAGCATCTAAATAATGTTTTTCAAAAATGGCAGTTTGGATTATTTTCCTCTTTTGAAAATAAACCATGAAGTATATTAGGGAAACACATGAAGGCAAAATTACATCAGCAACCAATGTAAGGATAAAGGGGCAAGGAACAGACAAAATGAATAACAAAGAATAAAATTAAGTAAAGATAGATAACATCAAATAAAATCAAATGAAACTATACCCACCATTCATACGAGTAAGAAAGTCAATCAGAAATTGTTACAAGGAAGGCCTAGGAAAAAAAGAAACGTCTTAAGGACAAATTTTACATTTTCAAAAAGAGGGTACAAGCAGGGCAGGATTAATTCGTCGAGGGCCCCTAGGCACACAAGTCCACTGGGCCCCCCTGCCCCACCCCACACCACCATGCCAGGCCCCCCTTCCACACACCCTGCCCCGCCCTCATTTATTTACCCATTTTCTTATTTACTTCTTTATTTCCACTTTATTTATTTATTTTAAAATTCAAAACAAATAACAAAGATTACCATACCAGTTCCAGTGTAGTTTTTCTTCTATGCAACCTCCAAACATCTCTGACCGAATCCTCCCTTCCTTCCTAGAGGAAGAGATCTTCAGATGGCAGGGCTTTGGGAAGCCAGCCAGTTTATATTTTGCATTTGGGTAGGAGGCATGGGGCATGGCAGGATGAAAATATAGTGCCCGTCATTTTATTGGACAAATAAATTTAGCAATTTGCTTTCAGAGGTTAAAACCTCTTTCTTCAGGTCAGTAAACTATACTGCTGTTATAGTATCCCTGTCCTGACATGAGGAAATGAGTTATGGTCTCTGAATTAATAATAAATGTATTAAAATTATTCCAATAAACAGGAGCACCTTATTTCCATTTTCTATTAATAAATGATTATCAACACAGCTACAATAATACTTTATCCTAAAGCAAAAATAAATAAATAAAACAAATAGAAATTTTTTTCTACCTTTGTTGTCTGGTTTCTGCTTTCCTCATCTCATCATTCTCTTACTTCCATCCACTGTCTGCCCTCTCCATCCAGTGTCCGCCCTCTCTCTCTTCCATATGGCATCTTCCCTCTTTCTTTTTCCCATCAATAAACTATCTATCCTGTGCCCTTTCTCTCCTTTGTACATGATTCATCTCAGCTTTACCCCCTCCATTTTTCTGGTCTGGCATCTCTATCTCCTTTCCTTCCCTCCCCCCATGCCCTAGCATCGCTCTCCTCTCCTATTCTATTTCTCCCTCCCCCCTCCATTATCTGGCTTCTCCTCTCCTTCCTTTCTCTCCCTCCCTTCTTCCTTTCCCCTGGTCTGGCATCTCTCCCTTCCCCTCCATGGTCTGGTATCTCCTTTCCTTCCTTCCTTTCTGTCCCTCCCATAGTCTTGTGTCATACCCATGCTCCTGTAAGGCACAGCGAGCACACGGGGACGTGACCAAAACTTCAGATCCAGTGTGTCCCTTACTACCAAGGGATCCTTCAGGTCTTAACTCAGGCACGGTATCTGCCTCATGAGTATGCAAGGTAAAGAGTCTAAGTCAGAAATGGCAAAACAACATAGCTTTATTTTAGCCACTGGCAAAATCAACCAAAATAAAGGCTTCAGCCTTGCAGTTCAGGATAAACTTCTATTTCATGGAATTATAATACAAAAAAAAAAAAGGTTCCAACAACACTCCCAGGATGTTCAAGTTTGGTCAGCACCGAATTGAGTACAGTCCCCTGCTTCTGGACTTCAACAAGATAAGTAACACAGTCCTCTTCACCAGAGCAGTTCTAGTTTGACTTTACCAGCTTGACACACAATTCATACAAAAAACAAGATCAGCAGTACTTAGTTTCTCAATGAACAGAAAACTACACTTACAACAGACTGTGCAGTGCAGCAGGTAGATCTTTCACATGCTTTTACTGAGCTATACCATGCATACGTTCCCTTGGAAACATTGCTGCAGTTACTAGGCACAGCTGAGAGGGAAGGCAACGTAATTACTCAGCTTAATATCCATCCAGGAAACCATACACACGATTGCTGGTAACCCAGACTTCACTGCTGTAAATGAAGCCTCCAAGTTTAGCTTTCAAGGTGAGAGCCTACCTTACTTCAAAGAAGGATTATAGTTTAGCTGGTAGCTTAGAGCAGTGTTTTTCAACCGCTGTTCCGCGGCACACTAGTGTGCCGCGAGATGTTGCCTGGTGTGCCACAGGGCCGCCATCAGGGCAGTACTACCAGTCCTACATTCAGGGGCCCGGAGCTGACAGGGGGCCCGAGGCAGGGGCGCCAGTAGCTCGCCAAGGCAAAGTGAGTCGATCACCCAGGACTCACTTTGTCTTGGCGATCTAATCTATCGAGGCGATAAGTCTTCTTCTCCCCGACGTCAATTCTGCAGTCGGAGAGGAAGTTCGAGCCAGCCAATCGCTGCCTGGCTGGGCGGAACTTCCTCTCCGATTGCAGAATTGACGTCAGGGAGAGCATGCGTCGGCGTCGGCTTTGGGGCCTGTTATCCATTGGTGGGTCCTGTTCCCCGATGGCAGCGGCAGTGGCAGTGGCTTGGGGAACGGCAGGGAGAAAGAAAGAAAGGAGGCAGGCAGGGAAACAGAAGGAAAGAAGAGAAACAGAAAAAAAGAAAGAAAGGTCAGGGAGAGAGGAAGAAAAAGTTGGGGGAGGGAATGAGGTGTGGAGGAGAGAAAGCATATAGGCTGATAGAAGGGAAGAAAGATTGGATGCACAGTCAGAAGAAGAAAGTGCAACCAGAAATCACCAGACAAGGTAGGAAAAATGATTTTATTTTAAATTTAGCAAAGTGGAGGCAGTATTACCACAGTTTTCAAAGGAATTTGCCCAAATAACTTAATAGTTAACTGGGTAAATTCCCAGAGATGAAAACTTCCCTTCATTTACTATGCACAGTTCTGAATTTATATCTGCTGTCTATATTTTACAATATGGTCACCTTTTACTAAACCGCAATAGTGGTTTTTAGCGCAAGGAGCCTATGAGCGTCGAGCAGCGCTGGGCATTCAGCGCAGCTCCCTGCGCTAAAAACTGCTATTGTGGTTTAATAAAAAGGATGGAGGGTATATTTGTCTATTTTTGTATGCTATAAAAACCAAATACAGAGAGAGACTGAGAGCTGTTGACGAAGAGCTACGTGTGTGTCTTTCTTCCGATTCCAGCCAGAATATCAGCCAAACAGGCCCAGGTTTCGCACTGAATAAAGTATTTTATAATTTTTCACTATTCTGTTTACTTAATATTTCATAATAAAGTAATTATAAAATACTTTCTTTGTGTTTATTTGATTCCTATTCAAGAGAATTACTTTATATATAGTCAATATAGGCACAGAGTTAAATTTTTTAACATTTTCTAATGGTGGTGTGCCTCGTGATTTTTTTCATGAAACAAGTGTGCCTTTGCCCAAAAAAGGTTGAAAAACACTGGCTTAGAGATATAAGCAGCAAACCCAACTCTTATGCTCACTGTACTTCCATGGCTATGGGATGGGTCTTAGTTCCTACCCGGCTTTCCTGCACCTCCATGGCTTCTTCCTCTGGCTGCTCCGAAGGATTCCAGATAGGAGACAACTCCTCTGCCTCTACCATATGCCAGTCTGTATTATCAGACTCCTCCGGGTGGAGTGAGAGTGACTGACTCTCCCCAGGTTTCCTCTCTCCTGTTTGCCTCCCTCCTCTTCCTGTTCAGAGGAGCCATGTTTTATCCTGTGTAGAGCCACTCCCCCTCTGGGAGAAGGGTTTTCCACACACCAGCCTGCTCCCTATTACTACAGGCAGGATTCTTTATAGTCCTAATTCTGCTAGGCACAGGTTGCTCAAATGGTATCAAACTTATGACAGTGGCAGGGACAGGTTTGCACTGGGTGCAGCTTTCAAACCTAACCTTTTCCTGCCCTGCCTCTTCTGACTCCACTTCATTGTCTGAGCAATAGTCAGCTAGATCTATTAATTGGCCGGCCACCTGGTCAGCTCTCCTACACCTAGGCTCAGTGTGTTTTCTCCTGATCCTTGAGGCAAAACCCGGGACGGATTCGGGTTTGTTATAGGCAAAACCCGAAACGGCCTTGGGTTTGTCACACTTGGCATCTCTCTTCCCCTCTTCTCCCTCCTTCCCTCTCTCTCCCCAATTAGGTGCAGCAACATTTCTCTCCCCCTGCCCTCCCTTTCCCTTTCCTCTCCCCCTCTCTCTCTGTCTCACACACCTATCGACAGAGCAAAAATTATTTTCTTCCTCCTGGGCCCCCGACTGCCTGCCCGAAAACACAGGGGAGCCCACCAGCATTAGGGGAAGGCAAACAGGCTGTCCGGGCATCTCTTCCACTTCCCCTTCCAGGGTTAGGGGCAGCAAACAGGTCAGGGGGCCACCGACTGCATGGTGAGGTGAAGTAAGCTTCCCTCCCTTCGACTCCCTCGCTGCCCTCTCTCCCGCCGCTGCCACAGCCTGTAAGTAAATAGAACCCATGCCACGGGGCTGCTCTAATACTGTGCGTGCCTACTTCCCTTTTCCTCCCGCTCCCTCATGACATAACTTCCTGTTTCGGAGGAGAAGGGAAGCTGGCTGAAAGTTTAGGGGTTTCTAAGTTAAAATCTGTTTGTTTTTTCATACAGTACGTAGTTAAGCTATAGAGTCTGTTTCTGGAGGATTATGGTTAAAGTGCCAACAGCACAATTCAAACAAGTTCCCAGAGAATAAAAATGTTTTAACCACACAGACATGAGCGAACCATTGTTCATTCTTGGAAATGAACTTTGGGAAATGGATATACTTTTTGGGATCTGCCAGAGTCAGGATGATGGGCTCGATGGGTCTTGGTCTGACTCAGTGTGGCTTTTCTTATGTTCTTATGAACCACCTTGAAGCCCACCCATAGGCATTTTGGTAAGAAGTCTGCTATGTAACCTTTAGTTGTATATTTTTTTTGCATTCAGTTTCAATGTGGCCATGATCATTTTCTTTTTGTCAAAGTTTTTCACCCACAGTAAATCACTAACAATTAACATTGTTGTGAGGAAAGTACGACAACAGATTTCTCTCACACAACATCACTTTAAGATTCAATAATTTATCAGTGATAGCACCTTCCCTTTGGAATTCCATTCCCAATTACGTAAGGGAAGAAACTTCTGTAGGCCCTTTTAAGATAAAGTTGAAGACTTTCCTATTCTTAGACGCTTTTGATATATAACTGCCCTCGTAAGGGCACTAATCTCACTGTTGTTCTTCAGGTCAACCCTCTCCTAATTGTTCTTTTCTTTACTTATTGTAGTTCCTCCCTTTTCCCTCTTGTTTTACTTCTGTTTGTCTGGTGTATGTGTTTTTGTTTTTACTAACCAGTCCCCAGTAATGAGATGTTTTGGTTTTAATCTTCTGTTTTGTGCCATTGTATGCTGATAATGGATTTTATTGTACACAGCTTTGAATTTTGGATTAAGCGGTATAAGAAATTTTTAATAAACCTTGATCACAACTTTTCCTGAAAAAAGGCATCTGTAAACTATAGTCTCTTATTTCTACATCATATTTTTCCTCTGGTCTGATCATTCTGTACACCTAAAGAATACGTGAACTGCAAAACTGAGCCTCCGATTCTTATAGTGTACTGTTTGTTGTAAAACATGTCAAATATATTGACCTTCTGTTCATTTTCCCCCAATAAAGCATTCTATCCATGTCAAATACAAGGAGAGAGGAATATGAAATGGAAATTATATTAGGCATGTGTCAGTGGTCAGTGTGTGAATTGAACCATAATCAGTAAGCAATGGAGTGGGAAAAGAAATGACAGACATATTGTTTCAACCACGGGGTAACTTCCTGCTGTAAAACATTGATGCTCTGTTTTACATCCCCTAGATGATGAAGGAAACTTAGTGGCCAGAACACTATCTAATATTATTTACTGCTCTAATTGCTTACAGATGATTCGAGAATTTTTGTCTAGGGGCAAAATAACTCTCTAAAAATTTAATCGAATGAGATAAAGCTTAGTATGTGGGAAAAACAGATAACGAGAAACATCCAGTTCAAAACAGGTTGAAAAGGCGACGTCATAAGCTAGAAGGATGCTGGGGTGCACAGGGAGAGGTATGGCCAGTATACACTATTTTGATCATTTTAGGGCTCCTTTTACAAAGGTGCACTAAGCGTTTTAGTGCACGCACCAGATTAGCACGCACTATAGCATGCGCTAGCTGAAAATGTACCACCTGCTCAAAAGGAGGCGGTAGCGGCTAGCGCGCGTGGCAATTTAGCGCACGCTATTTTGCGCGTTAAGGCCCTAATGCGCCTTCGTAAAAGGAGCCCTTAGTGTCTCTAATTATTGGCTTTTAACTTTTTGAGTTCTATTCAACTTCTTTTATTGCTTGTTTGATTTTTTTAACTATTGTAAACCACATAGAACTTAACGGCCTTGCGGTATATAAACTGATTATTAGTAGTAGTAGGAAAAAGGAGGTATTGATGCCTCTGTATAAGACTCTGGTGAGACCTCATTTAGAATATTGTGTACAATTCTGGAGACTTCATTTTCAAAAAGATATAAAAAGGATGGAGTCGGTCCAGAGGAAGGCTACTAAAATGGTTGATGGTCTACATCATAAGACATATGGGGGACAGACAAAGATGTCAATATCTAATCTAATCTAATCCTTAGGTTTGTATACCGCATCATCTCCACGCTCGTAGAGCTCGACGTGGTTTACAGTAGGAGAAATAGGAAGGAACTACAACAGAGGATTAGAGGTAGAAGTGTGAAGAAAATTTAGAGGACTTGGGATGCCAAGATATAAGAGTTTCCTTGATTCCTAAGTTGGAGGGAGACTTACATTTTTTGAGAAAAGCCAGGTTTTCAGATGTTTGCGGAAAACTTAGAGAGAGCTCAAGTTCCGAAGAGGGGAGGTAAGGTTGTTCCAGAGCTCAGTGATTTTGAAGTGAAGGGAGGTCCCTAGCTTTCCTGTGTGGGAAATGCCTTTTAGCGAGGGGAAGGATAGTTTTAATTTGTGGGAGGATCTGGTGGTATTAGGGTTTGAGGAATTCCAAGAAAGAGGGCTAAATGGAGGGAGGATACCATATAGGATTTTGAAAGTTAAACAGGCGCATTTATAGTGGACCCTGGCGATTATCGGAAGCCAGTGGAGCTTAGCCAGGAGCGGGGAGACATGGTCAAATTTACTTTTAGCGAAGATGAGCTTGGCCGTGGCATTCTGAATCCGTTGGAGTCTGTGGAGGTTTTTCTTAGTTAGGCTTAAGTAGATAGAGTTGCAATAGTCCAATCTGGAGAGGATGATGGATTGGACAAGGAGGGTAAAATGTTTTTGATGGAAGCAGGATCTAACTTTCCTCAGCATGTGAAGGCTGAAAAAGCATTTTTTTTTTTACCAAGGATTGGAGGTGGTCATTAAAGGACAATGTCGAATCAATGATGATGCCCAAGACCTTGCTCGAGAACTCAAGCTGCAGAGAGGAGCCAGAGGATAGTGGGATGGAGGTGGGTAGGTGATCTAGTTTTGGACCGAGCTAAAGAAGTCTTGTTTTGGACTCATTCAATTTAATTTGCACAGTGTGGGCCCAGGATTGTAGGTTCATTATACAAGAGGATATGTTCTTAGACAAGTCGATGAGGTTCGAATCGGTCTCGAGGAGGACGAGGATGTCGTCTGCATAAGTGTAAATTGTTTCAAGGGGGGATAGGTGGAGAGTTTTAGGGAGGACATATAGATGTTAAAAAGGATAGGGGATAGTGGAGAGCCTTGCGGGACTCCACAATTCGGTTTCCAGGGGGAGGATGAGATGCCATTCATGTTAACAATGTAAGAACGAGAGTGGAGGAATTTAGAGAACCAACCGAGGACTGTGGAGTTGATACCTATCTCAGAGAGTTGGTAAACAAGAATATCATGGTGAACAACGTCGAAAGCAGCGGAAAGGTCAAATTGTAGGAGGATGGCGAACTTGTTTTGAGAGTGAAGTTGTTGAACCCTTGAAATCAGGGAAGACAGTAGGGATTCGGTGCTGAAGTTAGGACGAAAGCCATATTGATAGGATAAAACAATAGAGAATCTCTCTAAGTATGATGAGAGTTGGGAAGAAATGATGGACTCTAGCATCTTGGTTAGGAGAGGGATATTTGCAATTGGGCGATAGCTGGATGGTATGGAAGGGTCAAGGTCAGATTTTTTCAGTAGTGGGGTCAAGGCGATATGACCCATTTCTGGGGAGAAATGGCCCGACTGAAGGGCGGAGTTTATGAGAATGGTGATAGAAGAAATAGCTGAGCGGGAATGTTCTCGTATAGGTAGGAGGGGAATGGGTCCAAGGAGCAATTACAGGATTTCAGTTTGAGGCAGAGATTGAGGACCAGGGATTCAGATACGCACTCAAAGGTGGTCCAGGATCTGTCAGCTGGGATAGGGTTGGAGACTATTAGGGTGGGAGTGGAATCGGTGGGCATTAGGGAGTTGTAAGAGACTGAAGGAGAGAAAGAGCATCTCAAGGAAGAAACCTTATCATTGAAGAATTTTGCTAGAACATCGACTGAGGGAGAGGAGGGGAGCATGGTGGGGTCTCTTTTGGAGGTTAGGGAGCGCCAGATGTTGAATAGAGTACTGCTTTGATTGTTGGACCTGGAGATTTTGTCACCATAGAAGTTCTTTCTTGCTTTTTTTAGTGCTGTATTGTACAGCTTGATATTGACTCTCCAGGACTGTCTGTCTATAGGACATTTTGATTTTTTCCATATGCGCTCCAGAGCTCGACATTTCTGTTTTAGTTCTCTGTGATATGGGAGGAACCAAGGGGCCTTGCGGGGATAGGAAATGGATTTAGTGGAAAGGGGGGCGAGGGAAAGATAGGTGGATTTGGAGAGAGCGACCCAGTTATGCCAATTACTACCTGAATCTGCAGGCTTTGGGGCAGAGGAGAATAGATTGGGAAATTTAGACCAGAACAGGTCGCTTGTGATTTTTTTGCGGAAGGTAATGGGGTTGGAAGTGCGGGGTGGAGCCCCAAGGTGCGACATAAAGATGGGGAGACAGAAAGCCCCTAGGAAGTGGTCAGACCAGGGGACATGTTCCCAGCGAGTGTCGTCAATTGATGTCTTGTGAGCGGTAAAGCCGAGGAAGCTACTTTGAAGGAAAGGCAGGAGAAGGGAGATATGATTGAGACATTTAAATACCTACAGGCATAAATGCGCACAAGGCGCACCTCTTTCATTTGAAATGAAGCTCCGGAATGAGAAGGCATAGAATGAAGTTAAAAGGTGATAGGCTCAGGAATAATCTAAGAAAATACTTTTTTACAGAAAATTTATTAAGAGCAGATTCCGCCTATTTTTGCAGCACTGTTTAAAGAGGAGATTACATTCCTCAGATACTTTCCCCCCCAATATTCAGTTGGTGAGGGTTAGTGTGTTGTTACACGCTGAATGTTACCGGCTACATTATCCAGTGATATTCAGTGCTGGGCCATGTCCAGGCACCGGCACTGAATATCCATTGATATCTTTGGGCGGCCTGATCACTCGCTTATGCAGCCCGTTCGAGATTTATCCAGGCTTCAGAGGCTTTGTGAAGAGAAACGGCTGCAGCTGGAAAGAGGAGGGAGCTGGCCAGAAGAAGGTAGGCACCAACTTGGGGCACAGAATGGCGGGACGGAGAGAGAGAGAGAGAGAAGTTTGTTGGGACATGGGAGGGAGAGGGTCGTGTTGGGAACTCAGGAGGGAGGGAGAGGGGTGCGTTGGAACACCGAAGGCAGAATGAGGAACCTCCCATTCATAAGTACGTAAGTCGTAAGTCGGACGTTCGTAAAACAGGGACTGCCTGTATTTATAAAAATGTTATGCGGGTGCCTGCCAGATATTCAATGCCAGCACCCGCATGGTGAAATGGCCAGATTTAGGACTGCTTTTGAGTTGCCCTAAATCTGGCTGCTTCACTATGTGGGGGCCAACACCAAATATGCCGGCACTCACATAACCTGGACCTCCTCCCCACCACCTGCCCACTTTTTGCTTGGGTGGTCTGAGGGGATATTAAATCAGTCTGAACAGTGGCCCCTTTGTCTTCAAGTACGTGGGAATAGGGAGGGCCATTTGGTAGGGACTTGAAAGCAGGCATTTTATGTTGTGGTGCTGGTACTTTAGAATAAACTGCCGAGGATCTTATGGGAGGAGAGGTGGTTATTCTGCTTTAATCAGAAACTGAAAGTGGTATGTTGTTGTTTTTTTTTTACTGTGGCCTTTCCAGGATCAAGCTTGGGAGTCTGAATTTTTGTTATGATGGGTCTTACTAGTGTGTGGTCCCACCCCTCACCCCCCCCCCTGAAGAATGCCTCTGCTGCAGAGTAGGAGGTAGGAGATTCATCAGGGATCACTGAGTGTGAGAGTTTGCGGAGTGGTTTTGAATGGGAGGATTTGGAGTATCCTGACCTTAGATAGGAGAGAGGAAGAGTATACAGTTCCCCCTCCCGATTCACGGTTTTAGAATTCATGATTTCCTAAAACCAGAATCACTCCCACCTCCTGGACCTCCCGGACGTTACCTGGTGGTCTAGCGGTCTTTCAAGAGACTATGGGAACTCACGGCAGCCATTTTGGATGAATGATTTGCATGAGGCAGGAGCGTAGGAAGATTGCTCCTGCCTCGAAAGGCCACTAGACCACCAGGTAAGGTCCGGGATGCCGGGGGGAAGGCGGGAGGGAGGCAGGGGTGGGTCAGAGCTGGCCCAAAGTGAAAATTTGCAGTCCAACTCTGCCCCTAACCCCTGTGAATATTGAGGGAGGAGTGTATTACTACTATTTATCATTTCTATAGTGCTGAAAAGCATATTCAGTGCTGTACATTCAACATACTGCTCAGAAGAGCTTACAGTCTAATTTGAACAGACAGATATAGGACATAAAGGGGGAGTGGGAGTTAGGAGTTGAAATATAAAAAGTAGTATAAAGGGGAGGTGAGGAGTTAAAGCAGGGCATTTGGTTTTCCTGATCTCCCATCAGAGTCTGAGTATTGGATGTGCTGACAGCTTGTGGGGATCTGGGGAAGAGTCTGTGTGGGTTTGCTAGCAGAGCAGACTGTGGAGTGTCTCAGCATGGCGGGAAGATAATATGGTCCCAGGTTGTGGAGTCACCGAGAGAAAAATAGGGACTCTATTCCTGAGGGTTGTCATTAGGAGAGGACAGAAACTGGACTGTGTGCATACCCATCTCTGTGGGTAAAAGCAGAGCCTGTGTGGAGTGTTTTAACCTTGCGGAAAGATAGTATGGTCCCAGGCTGAGGGAAAATGGTGAGACCTGGAGCGGGTCACCACGAGAACTGAGGGACGTGTAAGAAGAGATTGGGAAAAACAATGAAGGAAATGTTTGAAATGACTGTACTTTAACAGCTTTTACCAATTTCTGTGCTCACATAAAGACTAATTGTAAATAGTTGGAGAGCTGGATTTACCAATCAAGATTCCAGTAAAGTTCACGTTATCAATTGCACATCAGTCTTCTTGAATCATTACGTTTAAGTGAAGGACTGCTTAGAGTGAATGAGTCCAGGGAAGATTATTCTTCAGCCCACTGGAGTTAATCCAGCCCCAGCGTACATCCAGCTCAGAGACATAATGACTTTTCTTTTTATAAGCCCTGATCATGGGTGCCTGACCTGAAGAGCTAGCTGGTGCCCAAAGACTGAGTGTGAGTGAGACCAGGGTAGTATATTTTGTGATAGCTGGTCTTTCCTGTTTTTATTGAAATTCTTTTCATTTGTCAATTTTAGGTATATTGTTAACCGTTTTTATATTTGTGTTATGTAAAGTGGTAAACAAAATTAATAAACTATGAACCATGATAATTACAATTTAGGCAGCACAGTTTGCTTACAGCAGTTATATAATTTGCCTAAAGAATGAATATTATTTAATTGTAAGGGTGTTATGATATTTTTCTCCAAGGACAAGCAGGATAACAAGTGCTCACAGGTGGGTGATATGATCATCTGATGAAGCCCAGTGTGGAGAAGCTTCCCCGGCTCTGATTTATCTGGCAGCTTTTGAGAGGCTTTACCATTCAGGACCTCCCTCGATATTTTTTTTTTCCCTTCCATGGAGCCATTAAGATGCATTCCTGCTGTGCTCTGAAGATTTCTTACATAAGAGCATCGTAAGAGTTGCCCTACAAAATGTATTTTTCTTTTTTCCACTTGGCATCTTGCCAGGTCTCTTCAGTATCCATTAGAGGTCTACATTAGGTTTTTCAGCTGAATTTTAAGTTTTATTGATTTTTCCACATTCACCTTAGGCTTAAGTCATTTGATTTTACTGTGACTATTTTTTTTTTTTGTGACATGCCCCAGTGGCTTTTAAAAAATTGTGTTTTTTGTGGCAAGACCATATCCAGAGTGGATACCCACAACTAGTGCTTGCGGTGCCTTGGACTTGATCACAATCCATCTTGATGTCATATTAGCTCCCAGATGACAAGAAGGGGATTCATGGCCATAAACAATACTGTAGTAGCACAAAATGACTTTTGGCACTTCTAAATCTAGTTAACATGCCAATAAAGTTAGCTGAATCTCTCTCTTCCTTCTCTGTGTCAGTCTCCTTCACATTTCCTCATTGGCAGCTGCTAGGCTACAACTCCCTCCTCCCCCTGCAGTTTTATTGGTCAGACACAGCCAACAGCCTGCAGGGGGAAGTGAAAGCAGTAACAAGGATACAGAAGCACTTGCATCCTGTGTTTCTTTGAACTTTTGCATCATGGAGCTTTCAGCCCCAGAGAGACAGATATTGGGGGTGCTTAGGTGCCCACAGCTAGGGTTCCAAGACATCCAGGAAAACCTGAATATGTCCTATTTTTAGAGGACAGGCTGGGTGCCTGGACAAACTTTCCAAAACTCGGTAGTTTGTCTGAGTTTCGGAAAGCCCCGACCTCCCAGCCATGTCTGGAGTAGAGAGCTACACAGGATCGGGGAAAGGGGTTCCCCCCTCGTGATCTCGGGGATCCCGCGGGGTTGGAGGCAGCTCGAGCCGAGAGGCTCGTCTTTTTTTCCTGCCTGCAGCACACACACATAGCCAACCGGAAGTCTTCCCCCGACATCAGAGCTGACGTCAGTCACATGCGTGTGCCGTGTTACAAGCTCATCAGATGAGCCAGAAGTTCTATGAGAGGCAGTACCCAAAGAATATAGTAAAGAAAGCATATAAGTGTGCACATAATGCCCAAAGGGAGTGGCTTTATGCTCTTAAGTGGAACAAAAGACTAATGACCTCCTATTGTCTAACTCAGGGGTCTCCAAAGTCCCTCCGAATCCAGTCAAGTTTTCGGGATTTCCCCAATGAATATGCATTGAAAGCAGTACATGCACATAGATCTCATGCATATTCATTGGGGAAATCCCAAAATCCTGACTGGATTCGGCCCTCGAGGAGGGCCTTTGGAGACCCCTGGTCTAACTGATATGGTTCAAAGAAAACATATTTAATGTCTGTCAATATTATTAAAAACTTGGAAGGAAATTTTTAAGAAAAAAAAACTAGCTCCTAGTCCCAAAGCTGTAGGTTTTAACTGAAGAAATTGTTCACGTCTCATCTGTATCACCTTAGATACATCTGGAAATATCTGTAACTTCCACAAAACAAGACATATTTTTTTCTAAAGTAATTTTTTAACACATTAATTTTCTCATACTCTGAAGAAAAAGAAACCAGAACAGTGTCATGCATTTGATGTATCATCTTGAGAAGACTCCAAAAGAGAAGTTAAATTCTCTAATGCGTTAACATTCATAGATGATGCATCAGACGTCAAACCCTCTGGCATCTCTCTCTCTCTGAGCTTTATGAGGCAAATAATAACACTTAATAATAGAAATGTGTAGTTTCTGCATTAGATGAAGCCAATACTTCTTTGAGTAGCCTAATGGTTAGTTTCTGCAGACTTTAATCACAGAGAAGTGGGTTCAATTCCCACTGCAGCTCCTTGTGATCCTGGGCAAGTCACTTAACACTCCATTGCCCCAGGTACAAAAACAGATTGTGAGTACAGGAAAAGGGATCGAGACTTGGGTACTGCCTTTTTGTAGTTAATCAACCACATTCAAAGGGAGTTTATTTACATACAGGAAGTTCTTGCATTCTCCCTATCTGTCCAAGTGGGATCACAATCTATGTAATATACCCGGGGCAGTGGAGGAATAGTTACTTGCCCAGGGTCACAAGGAGCAGCGTGCGGTTTGAACCCAGAACTCAGGGGGTCGAATGTTTGTTTTACCATATGGTTCCTATTAAAGTTCCTTTGCCTCGAAGACCTGGACTTCTCTGTTCTTTCATTTGGTCCTTTGGAGTTTGTGCAGGAACTGATATTCCCTTCCGTGTACGGGATCTAACCATTATACCACACAGTGCTGCGTATATCTAGTAATGCTATAGAAATTAGTACCGTGTTTCCCCGAAAATAAAACAGTGTCTTATATTCATTTTGGGCCCCAAAAACACACTAGATCTTATTTTCGGGTAGGGCTTATTTTTTTTTCATGTACATGATCATCGCTCCCTTTGTCTCCTTCATCCCAATTCTTCCTCTTTCCTCTCTCTGCCCCACATGTGCAACATCTTTCCTCCCCTCTCACCTATCCCCTTATGCCTTCCCTCTGCAGCATCTCTCTATCCCTCCATCCCTCCCAACCCCCTGTGCAGCAGAACCCTTGCCCAGCTTCCATCCTTCCCTCCCTCCCATTTCTTGTGCAGCCGAACCCTTGAGCATCAACCCCCGCTGCGCAGCCAAACCGCTGACCCTCCATCCTTCCCATCCCCCTGTGCAGCAGAACCCTTGCCCAGCTTCCATCCTTCCCTCCCTCCCATGTCTTGTGCAGCAGAACCCTTGAGCAACAACCCCCGCCGCACAGCCGAACCGCTGACCCTCCATCCTTCCTTCCCATCCGAACCCTGCAAACCCTACATAACCACCCTCCAGAGCAGCGTAGGGCAGGCAGCACTCTAAACAGGCTGCTGGCCTTCTCTCATTGGGGCCTTCCTTGAGCCACATTACTGATGACATCATCAGTGATGTGGCAGAGGGAATTCCCCGTTGAGAAGGCCGCGAAGCAGCCTGTTTAGAGTGCTGCTGGCCCGATGCTGATTTGGAGTAAGGTATTTATGACTCGCAGTCGGTGGGATTTGGATGGGAGGGGAGAATGGAGGGTCAGCGGGGGTTCGGTGTTTCGGCTGCGGGGGAAGGGCAGGGGGAAGCGCTGCTGCCGGCAAATCCAGGGACTAGGGCTTATTTGGGGGGTAGGGCTTATATTAACACCTACCCTCAAAATCATGCTAGGGCTTATTTTAAGAGTAGGTCTTATTTTCGTGGAAACACGGTAGTAGTAATAGTAGTAGTAAATATATTTCTGCTGATATGCAACACAACTTTAAAGTGCTCGTGTACTCACATTATTCACATCCAAAACTTAGCAAAATATGTGCTGAGAGCCTTTGTCAACATCTCTTAAATCTAGGCTTGCTCCTCTCTGCAAGAACCTCTCCAACCCCTATGTGTCCTGTATGTCTAAATTATATTGTAAGCTCTTCCGAGCAGGGACCATCTATTGCATGTTAAATGTACAGTGCTGCGTACACCTTTCAGTGCTATAAAATTATAAATAGTAGTAGTAATAACAATGAACACACTGGAAAGTTCAAGAATCTCAAATTAGTGCTTCTAAACTGATTTTCCATTGTTTTCAATCTGTCTGTGTAAATACAGGCTATCCTTCATCCCTGATATAGAAGCTTCCCAATCTATTTTTTTTTACATCAGAATCTAATGATTGTACTTTAGGGTAGACCACCTGATGAGAAAATTAACAGAGACATTGTGCTGGACCCTTTAAGAAATCCTCAGTTCTTTTAGCCACTTTCCAAACATCCAATAAAGAAATTTGTGAAACTTCAGTTTCGTCAGTTATTATTTCCTCATTAAAGTCTATAGGTTTCAGTGGAGAGGAAAGCAATTTATATGTCGAATCAAGAGCTTAAGATGCTACTTTTCCCACTAGTGCGGAAATGCCCCCACCCCCCCAACAGGGGATGAAAGGGAAGGAATAGGAGGCAAAGGACCCCTATGACTTACTGAAAGACAGTTTGATTGGGTGATCATTTGCCTTCGCTGTCACACTGAAAGACTGCCAATGGCAACGAAAGTGATAGAACTCTTCTCCCCATACATATAATTTTAAAAGTAGTGTATTATGAGTTGTTGGTCAGTTTTTTTAAAATTTTGGAGAAGGTAGAAAGTTGTAGCTGTGATGAGTCTGTTTGTTTTAATGCGATGCTTGCTGTTTTATTTTGTAAACTGTTGTGTGTATGTCGCTCTCTTTTTATTATGGATGTTTTGTTGTAATCCGCATAGAATTGTCGGATATGCAGACTATAAATTTTTTTTTTTAACCAATCATATTTATTACATTTGCAGAAAAATACAGTCAAGTACAGCAATGCAGCATAGTATTAAAGCTATCAAAGAGAACAAAAACAATCAACCATAATATTGTCACAAAGATCATTAATGCAAGTTTCTTTTCATCCCAACACCCATCCCAGGACTGTGAAGACAAAGAACACAAAAAACTCAATTCAGGGCCTGCCAAGTAAGACACGGCTGCAGGCATGCGGGGTTAAAGTGTCCAAAAAGGGCTGCCAAATAATAAGCAACACTTGTCCCTGTTTACTGTCCCAGTCAGACAGATACATACTTTCCATAGTCAGGAGGTGTGGCATACGTGAGCGCCAGTGGCCATAAGTAGGACTCAGTGGTCCTATCCAAAGGGAAAATATAACCTTTAAACCTGAAAGAATTGCTCATCGAAGAAAGCCTTTAAGACCCCTGGGGATAGGATGCTGAAGATCAAAAAGCCAAAACAGAGTATAACTATTACACTGCCATCTGGTGTGCCAGATACAACTAACCCTAGAGAAGATAGCAGACCAAAAATGGCACACCAGGCGACAAGTCCAGAACATATGAGACAGGGTGGCCTTAGAGTGACCACACTTCAGGCAAGAGCCCGCAGAGATGAGTGTTGCCCTATAGGCACGCCAAGGTGCTATGTACATTCTACAAAGAAACTTGTAGCCCATTGCAAAATAAGAAATGTCAGGTGGAAGGCCATGAAGCAATTTCAAGAAACATTGAATGTGAGGGCCCTGCAATTTACGGACTATAAATTTTTTAATAAATAAAAAACAATAGAATGAAAATGAGAAAATCTTACAAACTGTCCCAGATATTTGTTGGTAAGCAAGGGCCCTTAGTTGCACAGAGATGATGACATCCCAGATATAGTCTATCTACCCTGCATTTTTGAGTAGCATCTTCGAGTAGCAGTAGCTTCTTAAAAGTGCATTCCCTTCATTAAAAATTGCATTGTTTTGCTGTTGAATAATGGTCTATTGCATAATTCATCAGTGATCACTGCAAAGATAAGCAGATTTGTTTCCCATGAAATAATTAGCTAGCACATTGAAAGAAGCCTAGAAGCAGTGACAGCATGTTCAGAGCCCAGGCGATGGGTTAGTACCTCGAAATAAAGTTAAAAAAAAAAAAAAAAATAGGTGATCCTGGAGAGTGATGTGAAAAAAAATCTGCATTTAAGTAGCACAGTATAATTTTCATTTCTATAAACACTTCTTTCATGCTTTTTGGATCAAAAATGTGTTTTCTGCAGTCCTTGGAACGTAAAAATCCCAAGCTGAAAAATCAGCTGCCCTAATTCTAGTTTTTCTTGCCCAGCAGCAAGCTTATGTCAGACACATGTGGTAGAAAAGCATTCCCTCATCCACAGGCAGCAGGGTTCATGAGCATTAAGCTTAAATGCATCTTTTTGTACTTCATTGGCCTGTAGCGCATTTATGCGATGCACCCTGGAGCTATGACAGCAGTTTCCTTGCTCAGAGTTTACTGTATTTCTTGTCGAACACACTGCAGTGCAATAATTGGTTTAGTTTTAATAGCAGAGTGAGGAAAAGAAGAATACTCTTTTTTTTTTTTTTTTAAACATTTAAGCATCCCAGACCTTGTTGTCTACCTGAAATTACTGCAGTATTTAACAAAAATGCATGTTGACTTTCTGCCAAAGCTTAAGTCCCTCTTAACTCGTTTATTGTACTGAAAGCACACAAGGAGTCAGTATTTATACAACATCCAATAGAGGAATAGATTTTAGATATGAAGGGAGGCCCATTAGAGTTTAGGGCCCTGACTTCCTTATTATTGGTTTGGTTTTAGTGGAGCTTCTCCTGATGGGTGGGCATGAGGTGTTTGATCTTTGTATGTATTATGTACTAAATGAGGTTTTTTCTCTTGGCTGCTTTGTCTCACTTTGTATACTATTGAATGCTACTGTTGTGGGTTGGGGGTTAGGGAGGGCAGCAACAAATTTTTGGTGTCTTCTGCAGTTTCCTTGGATAACTCATGAAACCAGAGCATTCTTGAGCTCTTTAATTTGCATTTCATTGGTCTTGCGTTATCTTTGTCCTGGGCTCTGACTGAGTATCATCCTCCAGTCCTATGGGGGGAGGGCTGTTACTGTATGGTTTTTAAAATGGTTTCCATGCATATTGTTATCTTTTATGTTATTTTTGCTGTATGTTCAATAAAAATTGTTTGACGCCTAGATATGAAGGAAGGCCAAAACTAACTAAGGTGGGATCTCTTAGGGAGAGGAGGAGATAGTGGATGCTGCAGATGGTCCGATTGGATGGGCTATTTGGCCTTTATCTGCTGTCATGTTTCTATGCATACATTACCAGTTTCTTCCAAGCCCCAGTCCCTCCTCATTTCTTCCCTTCCCTGTCTTTCTCCTCCTCTGTCTCTCTCCAAAGCCTTTGCTCTCTTCTCCTGTCCCCTGAGTATCAGCATTATCTGATTAAAGTTTTCACCTGGGCAAGTCACTCAATCCTCTATTGCCCCAGGTACATTAGATAGATTGTGAGCCCACCGGGACAGATAGATAAAATGCATGAGTACCTGATTGCTAATCACTTAGATAACTTTGATAGGTGGTATATAAATACCTAAAGTAAATAATCTCTAACATTTAACTGATTAAATTTAAGCAAACATTAAATTAAACATCAACCAGTCACTGAGCTCCAAATGTAAAAATTGGGGTTATTTTTTCAGTTTGTTAGGCTGAGAACTTTTCAGCACCCCCTCATAATGCTGAAAGCAGGAAGCAAAGTATTAGGGAAGTCAGTGTTCAAATTCCTCTGGTGCTCTCTTGTCCAAGGTACAAGCTTATTTGTTTCATATTTGATATATCACCTATCAACAAATCACTAAGCAAGTTTACATAATTAACCCCCCTCTTCTACGAAACTGCAATAGCAGTTTGTAGCGCAGAGAGCCGCGCTGAATGGCCTGCGCTGCTCCCGACGCTCATAGGGCTCCTTTACGAAGGTGCGCTAGGGCTTTAACACACGCAATAGCGCGTGTTAAATTCCCAAGTGCGCTAGCCGCTACTGCCTCCTTTTCAGCAGGTGGTAGATTTTCAGCTACCGCGCGCTATAGCACGTGGTAATTTTGTGCGTGCACTAAAAACCCTAGCACACCTTTGTAAAAAGAGCCCATAGAGTTCCTGTGAGCGTCGGGAGCAGTGCGGGCCATTCAGCGTGGCTCTCTGCGCTAAAAACTGTTAGCGCAGTTTCGTTGAAGAGGGGGTAAATACGTTAAATGAAAAAGATATAAAACAAACCTCCTAAATAAAAATTAAATCAACCCTATTATTGATTTTAAAAAATCCTGTGAAAACATATATGTTTGATGATGATGATGAATGTAACTCATCTTGAAAAGCCACTGAAAATGTATGAGCTAAATGCAAATACGAGGGTGAATCAAAAATTAAAGGCAATTGTTAAAATACATGATAACCAGAACAGAGCTAGTAAAATGCAACATATGTACTCGTACATTGCCTGTTGGATAGTTTGTCCACACACAGTGCAGTGTTTGTCCTTTAGTCGTGTGGCAGCCATGAGGTCAGAAACATGGAGACTCCATTGCAAGATTGCACCATCGAAGAACAACATGCAGTAGTGCGCTTTCTGTGGGCAGAGGAAGTGAAACCTGTGGAAATTTACCATCGGATATTGACTCAGTATGGACATAGCACCATGAACCAACAAAAGGTTTATGAGCGGGTAAAAAGTTTTAAAGTCAAAGAATAGGTGTAACCGACGAAGGTCGTTCTGGTCGTCCATCAACACTGCGCACACAAGAGCATAGTGACGGGGCGGATGTCTTTATTAGAGAAGACCAATGGATAATAGTGTCTCAATTGTCTGCAGATTTGGATATCAGCTATGGATCTGCATTTGCCATAATGCATGATGACTTGGGATCCAAGAAAGTCTATGCACGATGGGCTCCTAAACAGCTTACTGATCTGCACAAGCAACAGCGTGTGGAGGTTGCAACCCAGTTCCTGAGATGGTAGGAAGAAGATCCAAGTATTCCAGAGAGAATTGTCATCGGCGATAAGATATAGGTGCATCACTGCGACCCGGAGATCAAAAGACAAAGCATGATTAAATAAAGGAAGCAGTGATCACCTAGCTTTGGGAGCAGCCGAAAAACTACTTCTCTGCAGGAATGCAGAAGCTAGTTGAACAATACAACAAATGCATTTTCTTGTCTATCTGCCTGTTTACTCCCTCAAAGAAGTGCAGCAAGTTCGTCAAACACGATCTGCCTTTGCTAAAACCTTGTTGACTGGTCCTCATCAGCCCATGTCTTTCAAGGTGATCAATGATGCAGTCTTTTATCAGCGTCTCTACCATCTTTCCCGGTACTGAGGTCAGACTCATCGGTTTGTAGTTTCCTGGATCTCCCCTCGAACCTTTCTTGAAGATCGGCGTAACATTTGCCACCTTCTAGTCTTCCGGAATCTTTCCCGATTCGATCGACAGATTGGCTATTAGTTGAAGCAGTTCAGCTGTGGTCCCTTTCAGTTCCTTGATGACCCTCAGATGGATGCTATCTGGTCCCGGGGATTTATCACTCTTAAGCCTATCAATCTGCCTACACACCTCCTCTAGACTGACCGTCAATCCTGTCAGCTTTCCGTCTTCATTTCCAGCATATAGCCTGATGGGTTCCGGCATGCTGTGTAAATCTTCTTTGGTAAATACAGATGCAAAGAATGTGTTCTCCCACCGTTTCCTTCGTGGCTGGTTTCCCCTTGATATATTGAAAGAATGGCTTGAAGTTTTTCGCCTTCTTGGCTATTTTTTCCTCGTAGTCTCTTTAGGCCCCTTTTACCACCCTATGGCACCTGCGTTGATATTGTTTGTGCTTGTTCCAGTTTTCGGCCGTTTGTGACCTTTTCCATTCCTTAAATGAAGATTTCTTGTCTTTGATCGCTTCCTTCACCTCTACAGTGAGCCTCGCCGGTTCTTTGTTCTTTTTCTTCTTGGATCCCTTGTTGATATGCGGTATATATAGATTTTGCACCTCGGTGACTGTCTTTAAAAAGGGACTAAACTTGCTCTAGCATTTTTACAGTGCTTATCCTCTTCTTAATTTTCTTCCCTACCATGAGTCTCATTCATTCGTAATTCCCTTTTTGGAAGTTCAGTGCCATGACTGTCGTTTTGGACCGAAGTTTCTTCCGTGCGTCCAGATCCAAGCAGATCATATTGTGATCGCTGTTTCCTAGCGTCCCTTCTATTTCTACATCTTGTGCCGGTCCTCGCAGGCCATTTAGAATTAAGTCCAGAATTGCATTTCCTCTAGTATTTTCCTTGACAAGTTGTTCCAGGAAGCACTTGATCTCCCTAATGCAGCTGGAGGTGCCTAGGTTCCAATCTATTCCCAGATAGTTGAAGTCACCCATGATAACTGCATTGCCTCCCTTGTAGTTGCATTTAATCTCGTCCGTCATTGCTCCGTCAATTTCTTCGGACTGCCGATCTTTGTTTCTAGGCCATTTGTTCCCGGAATTTTGACCCATAGAGACTCTAACTTATCCATCAGTTTTGATGTATTTTCTCCAGTAGATTCAATTCCCTCTTTGACGTATATCGCAATGCTCTCACCTTTTTGAGCCACTCTGTCTCTGTGGTATAGTTTGTATCCTGGTAGCACAGTGTCCCAGACATTTTCCTCAGTCCACATGTTTCTGTGATGCCTATGATGTCAACGTTATCGTTTTGCGTCATAGCTTCTAATTCACCCATCTTATTCCTAAGGCTCCTTGCGTTTGGGTACATACACTTGAGTTTGCGGCCTGTTCCTTTCTTGCATTTCCTTCCCCCATGTGTCCTTTTCGAACTGTCTTGCCTGTGATCCGGTGAGCCTTTCCCTCTATCTTCTTGCACGGTATCCTCCGGTTATACCTGAATCATCGACTCTCTCTCTCGGTTGACTGTCGGCTTTCCCCTTCTTCAGAGTTTAAAAACTTCTCAACTTCTCTCTTGATGTTGCTTGCAAGTAGCCTCGTTCAGTCTCTGTTGAGGTGGAGTCTGTCCTTCCTGTATAGCTTGCTCTTCCCCCAGAATGTCTTCTAGTTGCACATGAAGTGGAATCCTTCTTCCACACACCAGTGCCGCATCCACGCATTGACTGCTTGTAGTTCCATCTGCCTTTTCTCATCTGCCCTGGGATCTCCGAGAATGCTATCCTCTGCATTCTGGTCTTCAGCTTCCTTCCTAGCATCCGGAACTTCTCTTTTGTAGCTCCTGTTGCTCACATTGTTCATCCCCACATGGATCACCACCGCCGTATCTTCTTCTTCCACACTGTCGATGATCCTGTCAATGCGGCTCACTATGTCTTCTACCTTGGCTCCCAGTAGGCAGGTCACCAGCTGATACAGTCTTCCTCCCACTATGTGGCTGTCGACTTGTCTGATGATGGAGTCCCCCACAACGATTGCTGTCCTCTCTATCTTCTCTTGATTCTCCAGCTGCTGATCCTTGTCCTTCATTCTTGCTTCTGTATCACCCATTTCTTCGTGGTGGTCTACACTCTCTAGATGTATTTCAGCAGTTCCACTGGTGATTTTCCACGTCCTCCCTGTATGCCTCCTCCAGCTCTCGGACTTCTTCCTCGATGGTGTCCTCTGTCTTGTTCTCTGCTTCTTCTGTCTTAATGTTCTCTGTATCTCTGTCTCCCTCCTCCACTGCTTGAAGTGCCTCCAGTTCCAGTATTCTACCCTCCAGGAGTCTGACTTGTTTCTTCAGGCTCTCCAGTTCTCCACATCAAGCGTATACGTCATACATATGGCAGACGGTGCAGAAAACTGGGTAGCTCAACATTTTGCTTCTTTCTGCTGCTTCCATTGCTGCCTGCTTGCCGGTCTGCTGTGGATGTCTTCTGTATCTGCTATGTCTGTCCTCTGCGCCTGCTGTGTCCTCTGTGCCTGTCTGTCTGTGGCTGTCCTCTGTGCCTGCTGAAGAAATCTATGCTGGTCTTAATGACATCACTAACCATGGGAATCGGGAGTGATATGGGATAGGTTTGTTCAGGGTTGTTGTTTTTCTGCCAGAACGCACTAACAGCATCATTTTTCCTGCTTTCCAAAAATGTCCTATCTAGCCCATTACATTTCTCTCTCAAAACTCCCGATGTGATTAATTAATTTATTTAGTTTTTTAACCCCATCCTCCCCAAAGAGTTCAGAACGGGTTTCAGTTTACATTCACAGCTTTACATAATAAGGTTTACATACAGTGTGTTGCAATATAACAATATAGGATTACTTACTTATGCTGGTGAAGGGTTGAGGGAGTGACTAGGCAAAAAGGTAAGCTTTTCTAAAGTTAAAAATGCCTTTAAGGGCTATGATATGAAGAGGTAGGCTGTTCCAGAGGTTTGGTAAGAAATGGGATTAGGGTCATTTCCAGGCTATCTGGAGTTGGAGGAAGTGTCCTGATGATATATGTAGGCATATTTCATCTTGGGAGTGTAGCATTCTCTTTGTGGTGTAGGGAGGAAGTTTGTCTGAGAATCTTTGGGGTGTAAAGAGGAAGTTTGTCTGAGAAGTATTGGAGTTTCATGTAGTACAGAGATTTATATGCCACCGTCTTTGAAAATGCAGCATTTGTTTATGGGCAGCCAGTGGGCCGATATTAGTCCTGGAGAGACTGGGTTTCTTTCTTTTTTTTTTTTTTTCCATTAGCACACCAGTTTTATGTCTCTCAGATTTAGAGGTAGCCACCTTCCAGTTAGAGCTGTTCTGGGTTACATGATTCTATACACTGTACTGGCTGAATAAAGCTCTGGTTATCCTGCCCTCCTAAGTTTGGCTCTGCATGAGCAGCAGCACCTCTTTTCTTAGGAAACAAAAAAGCATTAGGCTGGTTTATCAAGGTGTTTCACATTGTAGGTCAAGTGATTCTTGCTGCTTGACATTAATTGAGGTTGCAGGGTGATAGACCTAGGAATGATATCCTCAAACAAAAGGGGGTTTCTTTGGAATCAATAATTTAATCAAAACTACTTATTTTGCACTTATAGGGGTCCTTTTACAAAGGCGCGGTAGCGGTTTAACGCGCAGAATACCGCGCGTTAAACTGCCTGCCGCACTAGTACCCAACGCCTCCATTGACGAGGCGTTAGGATTTTAGGCTGCCGCGGGGGTTAGCGTGTGATGAAATGTCCGACGCGCTAACCCCGTAGCGCACCTTGATAAAAGGAGCCCATAGTGTCATGAACTCTAGAAACTATACAATCAAATACGTCTGATAAATTATATTGGCTGAGCACTCACTCTTCCCATACTAACTTTCCCAAGTAATGAATAATCTAGGAGTATGAAGTATCATAAATGGGCTATAAACTCAGTGCATAGAACCTCTTATAACATATATGTTATTTCAAGTCCTTATCCAGGATTGATATAATGCCATATAATCATCTACGTCGATCCTCCATCCCACCCTTAAATCTCCCTAACCATTTTATTTAAACTAGGGTTAAAAAGGTATTAATTTAATAATTTCTAGTTCAAAAATTTATTCTATGTTTGTTCCTCCAAATACTCAAATAAATGTGGAAAAAATGTCTGTAAAAATATATATCTAATATAATAAAACGGTAAGCCGCGCATGCGCACTTCCTATGCGTGTGCCGGTTTTCCATGAGCTGTAGCGACCCATAGGAAGTGAGCATGCGCGGCTTACGGTTCTGTTTTTCAGTCTGGCCTGCTCCCTGCCGTATTGCATTTTTCAGTTGAAAGACGCAGCGGTGGCTCCTCTCACGATCCCCGCCTGCGTCGGACAGACTTCCGACGCAGGTGGGGATCATGAGAGGAGCCACCGCCGCGTCTTTCAACTAAAAAAAAAAATGCGGCAAGGCGAGCAGGCCAGAGCAGACCGAAGCTCAAGACCGCGGGAAGGGAAGGGAAGGAGGGGCCAACAAAGAAGAGGACTCCAGCCGCGAGGAGTCGAACGGAGCAGCCAGATCGCAGCAGGCCAGAATGCGGGGGAGGGGCCGAACGGAGCAGGCAAGATCGCGGTAAGAGAAGGGGTGGGGGAAATGCTGCAACTGCTGCACAGGGACCTGGAGGGGAAGACAAATACCGCTGCTGCTGCACAGGGAAGTCGGGGGGGAGGGAGGGAAATGCTGTTGCAGGGAAGTGGGGTGGAAATACTACTGCACAGGGAAATGGAGGGAAAGAATGACAGACAGACAGCAGGAGGGAGGGAGACAGACAGAAAGGAAGAAAGACACAGGAGCAGGGAGAGGGACAGAAAGACAGACAGAAAAAGGGAGCCAAGGAGAGAGAGAGACAGACAGCGGGAGAGGCAGAAAGAAAGAAAGACATATATTCTAGCACCCATTAATGTAACGGGCTTAAAGACTACTATGATATAATAGAATAGAAGCAGCAACACTTATCTAGATGGCCATTTGCCAAAGCCAACGTTGGTAGGTATGTCCATAAATACCCAACGCTCTATTTTGTCCAGAGCGTTTCAGTTATATCAAAGCTTTCTATGGAGAGCTATGTACCATGTTGCTGAACTGCAAAACACAACAAACAAACATAAGCCAAAATCACAATTCCATACACTCAACACTATCGTGCGCTCAGTCTCACGAACAAAAAACACCCTAGTTAGAAGCCCTTAGTAGATTGCACGCTCCCTAAGTTCCAGAATCACCATACTTAAAACCTTTATTTGGGGCCTATATTGAAGGCATGAAAGTATCCCATTCTAATTAAAAAACATATAGGGTAACTGCAAAACAGTCATAGACCATCAACCAACTCTCAAACCAAATACGAACACAGCTTAATGGATATAACACCGCGGATTAGACTACAGAATACACCGTCGTGACGTATTGATATTCACTTTAATGAGTAGGGTTTGTGGTAAATGGATTGCTAAGTTTTTAAGCATGTTGTTACGCCCCCTTTTGAGCTCTTCCATTCTGCTCTGTTAATTCATTGGATTGACCTTATGACACAGTGGGTTGTGACGCTGGGCCGTTGATCATTGGGCCTGTGTGAATGTGTTTAAAAGGCATGGCATTGAAGCCAAGGCTTTTGTATCCTTAGATTGATCACAGCAGTGCATTGTAGTACAGCATATGAAGGTACAGTTTGTTAATTATGTGTCATGAGTAAAGTGTGGTTTGTTCAGTATTTGCCACTAGACTGTCGGTGTATTCTGTAGTCTAACCCACGGTGTTATATCCATTAAGCTATGTTCGTATTCGATCTGAGAGTTGGTTGATGGCCTATGACTGTTTTGCAGTTACCCTATATGTTTTTTAATTAGAATGGGATACTTTCATGCCTTCAATATAGGCCCCAAATAAAGGTTTTAAGTATGGTGATTCTGGAACTTGGGGAGTGTGCAATCTGCTAAGGGCTTCTAACTAGGGTGGTTTTGGTTCGTGAGACTGAGCGTATGATAGTGTTGAGTGTATGGAATTGTGATTTTGGCTTATGTTTGTTTGTAGTGATTCCGGCTTTGAAGAACAGACTTATATGGTCTGTGTCGCGTATATGGCAATCCAGTTTAAGATGGATTGGAGAGGGCTTCAACAACAATGCCAGTAATAAGAACATGAAGACAGTACTTGGCAGACTTTGATCGTCTGTATCCTGCAAATGACAAGATGGATTCAGGTAAGCTGGAGTGAGTTTGAGAGCAACTCCAGTATTTGAAACCTAAGGACATTGCCGGTCAGGCTTCTATAGTCTATGTCTCAGAAATGCCAAAGAAAGACAATAATCAAGTATTTTATATCACATATCCCTTATATCTTCATGAAAGACTCCTGAGAAAATTAAAGAGTCATAGGATAGGAGACAATTATCAATTGAGGATTAAGAATTGGTTATCGGACAGAAAACAGAGGGTAGGGTTAAATGGCCATTTTTCTCAATGAAGGAGGGTAAATAGTCAATATTAAGAGATGGTCTCCCTTCGGCCACCTAATGATTACCTTCTATTGAATGTTAGTCTTCAGGCCCTCAGAAATGCCACCAGAAGTTCAACAACATTTCATAACAACTGGCTTTATGCATTCAGTCTTCACCGGTTCACTTTTAACATTATTTTCTTAACTTAAATTAAATAGAATGTATTAAACCTTCAACTTTGCAAATTAGTATAGTATACCGGCTATTTTCATACTTAATTTCTGAGTGCCTGAAGACTAACATTCAATAGAAGGTAATCAGGAGATGACCATCTCTTAATATTGGCTTGATATATACCTTCTATTAAAGTACATACTTTGAAACGCAAGATATTAATTTATTGGAGGGTAAATAGTAGCATGCCGCAGGGATCTGTACTGGGACTGGTGCTATTTAACTTATATATAAATGATCTGGAAATTAGAACTACGAGTGAGGTGATTAAATTTGCAGATGACACTAAACTGTTCAAAGTTGTTAAAACGCATGCAGACTGTGAAAAAGTGCAGGAAGATCTTAGGAAATTGGAAGACTAGGCATCCAAATGGCAGATGAAATTTAATGTGGACAAATGCAAAGTGATGCACGTAGGGAAGAATAATCCAAATCATAGTTATCAGATGCTAGGGTCCACCTTGGAAGAGTCAATGCTCAAGAAAAAAATCTGGGTGTCATCGTGGACAATTCGCTGAAACCTACTGCCCAATGTGAGGCGGCAGCCAAGAAAGCAAACCAAGATGCTAGGAATTATTTTTTAAAAGATGGAAACAAGACTAAGAATGTTATAATGCCTCTGTATCGCTCAATGGTGCGACCTCACCTTGAGTATTGCCTTCAGTTCTGATCTCCTTATCTCAAAAAAGATATAGCAGGACTAGAAAAGATTCAAAGAAGAGCAACCAAGATGATAAAGGGGATGGATCTCCTACCGTATGAGGACAGACTATAAAGATTTGGGCTCTTCAGCTTGGAAAAGAGATGACTGACAGGAGATATGATTGAAGTCTACAAAATCCTGAGTGGTGTAGAATGGGTATAAATAAATAGATTTTTTACTGCATCAGGATTTAGGCACATGCAATGAAGTTATAGAGCAATACTTTTAAAACCAATAGGAGGAAATGTTTATTTCACTCAGAGAATAGTTAAACTCTGGAACACTTTGCCAGAGGATGTGGTAAGAGCGGTTAATGTAGCCATTTTTTAAAAAGGTTTGAACAAGTTCCTACAGGAAAAGTCCATAGTAGTGCTGCCCGATTCAGGGGAAAAAAATTTTGATTCGATTCAATTCGATTCAGCCTACTGAATTGGTTTTTCGATTTGATTCAATTTTCCTGCCCAATTCGGTGTTTTTTTCAAACATCCTGGTGGGTTTATTTTATAGCTTCTTCACCCCCTTTGGCTTCTCCTAACCACACTGGCACTGTGGTGTAAACAAAATAAAGAAACAAAAAGGACTTTTCCTCTCTCTTAAATCCTAGCTCACGTTTGCAGTCTAACACCAGCTCTGGCAGGATACACGTTTCAAATCTGACATATTGTAATCACAAACCAGAAAATAAAATTAGTTTTTCTACCTTTTGTTGTCTGGTCAATATTCAAATCTTGTTGGTCCCAAGCTCTGGTTGTCTTCTGATAACTTGCTTGCCAGGGTCTCCTTCTTTCTTCTTTCTCCATGCTAACCATCCATCTGCCATCTCTGTTCTCCCCTTCCATCCCCCGGAGGTCTGGCATCTTTCCTTTTTTTTCATCTCCATCCACAGATTCATCTTTTCTCAACTACCCTTTCATCCAGCATCTCTCCCTCCTTCCCCATCACCCCAGGGTCCACCATCTCTCCCTTTCATTTCCCAACTATCCTCCTATCCAGTATCTCTATCCCCCTCTCCACACCATCCCTTGTGTCCAACTTCTCTCCCTTTCTGATTCTTCCCTCCCTAAATCCCATTGTCCACCATCTCTCTCCCTCTTCTCTATTTTTAGACCCATTATTTCTTCCCCCCAAAGTCCGACATATGCACGTCTCTTTGAACCCCCCCCTTCACTCCCTCCGTGTACTTCTACACCAGGGCCCCCCTCTCCTGAAGGTCTGTTCCCCCCAGAAGGCCTGCACCTCCCCCCTGAAGGCCTGTACCCCCATCCCTGAAGTCCTGTCCCCCCCTTAAAGGCCTGCCTGTTCCCCCTGAAGGCCTATGCCACCATCCCTGGCCTGTCCCCCTTTTGAAGGCCTGTCCCCCCCCCTTAAAGACCTGCACCCCCAAGGCCTGTCCCACCCCCTGAAGGACTGCCCCCCAAAAGACTGCGCACCCCCCCCCCCCTCCCGGGAAGGCCTCCATGTTGCTCCTGGCCTCCCCGAATCATTTACCTTATTGCTGGAGCCTGCAGCCGAAGATCGCGGTTACGGCGTCTTTGTGCTCTGAGCTGTTTCCTCTGCTGCGGTCAAGCCCTCCTCTGACGTCAGAGGCAGGATCGCAGTGGAGAATAGCCAAAGAATAGTTGTCCTCTGGACAACAGAAGATGAGACCCACTCCTAATAAGAACCCATTAGATGCAGTGGTGTAGCCCAAGGTAGTGCACCATGTGCCTCCCTACTCTTCCCTGCCGTTCCGTGTGCCCTGCATACCACTTGAAATGTTCACCAGTAAGAGCAGCATCTTCTACCTGCTGCTCGCACTGGCCTCTTCTCTCTTCCGATGTCATGTTCTGGTCCCATGACAAGCAGGTAGAAGATGTTGCTCGCACCAGTGAACAGTTAAAGAGGTACACAGGGATGGAGAGGTGCTAGCGCCTCCGCAAGGATGGCACCCAGGGCAGTCTGTCTCCCACCCTCCTTTACTATGCCACTAAGTCTTTGATTACGGATCAAATACTGGTTCAAATGGGCTCTTTCAGGGGCTTGTCACTCCCATGGTGCAGAAGATAACTATTCACTGATTTCTTTTGACTGTGAGATCTTATGGCTTATGCTTTGTCTCACACCACTTCCTCCCTCACTCCCCTCCCCCCCACCAAGTCTCTTGTTGGTTTGTTGTGGGAGAGACATTTCCTTCCTGCAAATGGTGGTAGGAATAGTAACAGAATATTATTTAATGTGCTGAAGGAGATTTAAATTTTATATTGGGAAAGTAATTCCAAATATGTTACTTGGCACCTGGAGTCAAGCAAGGATCAGAGTCCAAAACTTATCCTAACCAAAATTACTTACTTGTAGAACCAATATATATTCCTGGATCTAGGTATGAGCTCGTATTACAGTACTCACTTGAGTGATCATGTACCTCATCAGCTGTATTTATTCTTCAGGCTGGAAATCTGCTCCATAATATACAGTGTCATGTTGTTTCCTGGGGAGCTACCTCTAGTTCCTGCTCACATGCTTTTTAGTGGGGTTTTGTTTTCATGAAAAAAAACCCCAACAATACTAGAGTTAAAAGAGGAAGTTCTGTTTGATAACTCATTAAAATCTGTAGTTTACCGAGGAAGTGGCAGGTGCTTCTGCAAAGCAAATTTGGTTGTTGCTGCAGATAAAGGTTATTAAAATGAGATTTGCTCATGCATCACAACCCTCCCTCTTCCTGTTCAGGAGATAAGACATAAAATATACGAGAAATAAAGTTAACAAACTCTCCAGTGACATCTATAGATGCAGAAGGTTTGACCAGAATGAGATAGCCACATAATTGATGCGAATGTAAATATTTGGAAGAGTTAAAACTGGCATGTGATTGTCTTTTGCCACATCTGATATACAGGAGGGAATATGGGAGACAATGGATAATTCTAGTGGTCTTGCAGGAGGATGAAGAGACCTTGTAGGGAGAGGACTAACAGAAAAGAAAAAAGAAATCCATGTTTGACCTACTTTAATGATATGTGCTCCTTTGTTTGCAGCCCACACGTGCCATGTTCCACATCCAGCCATTCTATATACAGCACTCAAAGAGCAATTTAATTTGTCAATCTGCAAAATTAGTTTTGACAATTTGAATATAACATTCTTTTCAATTTGCAAAATTCACTAAGTTGGGCTTGCTGGTTTTGCACCTCTGAAACATAATGGCTGGGTTAAAATTATACTTTCAAAATAACAATTTAAGTTGTTTGTATGAAGGGTCAATTATTAAAAAGCGTACAGAATTTTTGGAGCATTTTTTTTCTTGATTTCACTATATCTCTCTTTTACTTGCAGATTAAAGGTGCAGCAGATCAAGGCTTAAAGTTTGTTGGCATTATACATCAGTACAGTTCTCAAGTGAACCATAATGCCATAACCAATGAAGCACCTACCCACAACAGTCCTGAAGACGTGAAAGATGTTGGCAATTCATCAAAAAGTCTTGAAGGTTATGCATCATTGGGCAGCAAGAAATCATCCAATGGCACTAATGGATTCACTGGAGCAGCACCAAGTGAGACAATTGCTGACCAAGATACAGAACTCAGTGAGGAATTGAAAGGTGAAGGAGAGGTTACTCAGCAACCAGACTTGGACCCAGGAAGAGGAGAAAATGGAGCACAGCTTCAGCAAGAGAACACAAGTTTTGTAGCAGACAGGCCAGAAAGGGAGCCTCAGGGAGACATCCCAGCCTTGTGTGATGAAGTATCTCATCAAAGTAAGTAATTTTATTTCATTGAATAATGCCTTTTCCTTATACAAAGGCCAAGACATAGAAAATGACATGGGGATAAATTTGTCCACATCCCCGCGAGATCTATCGCTATCCCTGTCCCATCACCCTGGGTTCTGTCTCTGTCCCTGCAAGCTCTGCTCTCATCTGCACACACTTTAAAATCATGAGTGTTTGAGGCTTATGCAGATGAGGACAGAGCTTATAGGGATGGGGCAGGAACAGGGACAGAACTCCCGGAGATGGAGATAGATCCCATGGGGACAAATTTGTCCTTGTATCATTCTCTACAATGGAGTAGCCTAGTGGCTAGAACAGCAGGCAGTGAAATAGAGAAACTAGGGTTCAAATCCCATTGACACTCTTTGTGGCCTTGGGCAAATCAGTTAACTTTCCATTATATAGATCTACTGGGGGCAAGAAAATATCTACTGTACTTGAATGTAACTTGCCTGGAACATACTGTGATAACAATTTAAAAAATCAATACGCAAAAGTCCATGACAAATCATTTCAGAAATCAATTCAAAATCTAATACCAGAAATCTAACCAAGTTTTCAAGGATTTTCTAAATCTATTGGACTAAATTTTCGCATCAATGGTGACCATGATTTAAACACCAGGGCCAGCTAAATTATTACATATACTATATACAGCACCATCCAAACTGTGCCCTCACCACTTTTATCTGTGTGACATATACCCCCCCCCCCTCCCCAATTCACAGAGGTTAGGTACAAAGCCAGCCCGCGAATAAGAAAAATTTGCAAATAATTTTAGGGCCGATTCTGACCCCTCCACAATTTATTTAGGGCTGACTGACCCACCCGCCTCCCAGACCTCTACACAGCTTACTTTTTAAAGCCTGGTGGTCTAGCGGTAAAATGGGGCAGGAGCGATCTTCCTGTGCTCCTGCCCCATGCAGAGCCACGAACAAAAGTGGCTGCCGTGAGTTCCTATGATCTCATGGGACTACAGCAGGAAATCACAACAGCCATTTTTGTTTGTGGCTCTGCATGGGGCAGGAGTATAGGAAGATCGCTCCTGCCCCACTTCACCGCTAGGCCCTGGGCTTTAAAATTAAATTGTGGAGAGATCGAGGAGGAGGGGGTGGGTCAGAGTCGGCCCTAAATAAGTTGTAGAGGCTTTAAACCTAACCTTTATAACCTAGCTCCCCTATGCCCGTCCTCTTGTTCCCAAGATCTCTTAGCCTCCCCCTGTCCCCTGCTCACCTTTATATATGGCCCGTTATATTTTATTGTACTTGTATCCTGCTTCCCTTTAATTGCATCTTATTTTGCTGATTGTCCAGCCCTCTTAATTGCATCTTCTTTCGCTGTTTGTCCAGCCCTTCTTTATTGTAAACCCCCTAGAACTACTACGGCTTTGGCGGTATATAAGAAATAAATTATTATTAAAATTATTATTAAAAAGTAAGTTGTGGCGAGGTACTGGAGGATGATAAAAACTGCAAATCGAAGTCGAAATAATTTTATACAATTTGAAATAAGATTTAAAATTTAAGATACACAAATGTTTGAAAATATGAGAGTATTTTTTTGTTGGATCCATGATTGAAATCTGTTTCTGAGCAGGTTTCTGAGATCCTTTTTCCTCTTATACATAATTAACACCTTTTACCTGTTGCTAGAAAGCCATTGTATGATTTGAGCTTTGGCTATTTATTGGCTTTCATTCCATCTCCTGTATTTAGCTGATGCTTAAAGATGCCAATGGAATGATACTGAATGATCCAGAAAAGAAGGAAAGAATATGTATACAAAAAAGGCAATGAAGATAACATTGGTGAAATTGAACTGGAAACTGATGCTGAAGAAGAACCAGATATTTTAAGAGGAAGTCATAGCAGCAAATAAAGCTTTATTGAAAAACAAGTCACCTGGTATCAACGGTATTCCAATTGAATTAATCAAAGGCTCAGAAAGTGCTATCATGGCCCTCACTCGACTGTATCAACAGAATTGGAAGGAAAAAATATGGCCAATCGATTGGAGAAGATCACTGTTCTTACCTGTACCGAAGAAAGGTGATGCCAAGGACTGTAACAACTACAGAACATTTGTATTCATTCCACACACCAGCAAAATATTGCTGAAAATAATAGAATGAAGGCTACAATCGTACGTTGAAAAATAACTACCCGAAGTTCAGACTGATTTCAGAAAAAGTCAAGGAACAAGAGACATTATTGCCAATGTTAGATGGATATTGGAGAAGAGCAAAGAATACCAAAAGCCCCTATACTTTTGCTTCGTCAACTACAGCAAAGCTTTTGACTGTGTGGATCATGATAAACTATGGAGAATTCTAGTACAAATAGGAATACCCAAACACATAACTCAGCTGATAAAAAGCCTCTAAGAAAATCAAGAAACTGCAATGAGAACTGAATATAGCAACACTGATTGGTTTCTAATCAAATGCAGCATCAGGTAAGGATGCATCTTATCACCTTATCTCTTCAACCTTTACAGTAAAACCATCTTCAGAAAAGAACATAAGAATAGCCCGTTCTCACAGTGGCCAATCCAGGTCACTAGTACCTGGCCAAAACCCAAGGAGTAGCAATATTCCATGCTACCAATACAGGACAAGCAGTGGCTTCCCCCATGGCTTTCTCAATAACAGACTATGGACTTTTCCTCCAGGAACTTGTCCAAACCTTTTTAAAACCAGCTACACTATCCGCTCATACCACATCCTCTGGCAACGCGTTCCAGAGCTTAACTATTCTCTGAGTGAAAAAATATTTCCTCCTATTGGTTTTAAAAATATTTTCCTGTAACTTCATCGAGTGTCCCCAGGTCTTTGTAATTTTTGACGGATTGAAAAATCGATCCAATTGTATCTGTTCTACTCCACTTAGAATTTTGTAGACTTCAATCATATCTCTCCTCAGCTGTCTCTTTGCCAAGCTAAAGAGCCCTAACCATTTTAGTCTTTCCTCATACAAGAAGAGTTCCATCCCCTTTATCATCTTGGTTGCTCTTCTTTGAACCTTTTCTAGCGCCACTATGGGCTCCTTTTATTAAGGTGCGCTAGCGTTTTTAGCGCGCGCTAACCATGCGCTAAACAAAAAATACTAACACAAGCTTATGGAGGCGTTAGCGTTTAGCGCATGCGGTATTTAGTGCACGCTAAAACCACTAGCACATCTTAGTAAAAGGAGCCCTATATTTTTTTTGAGATAAGGAGAACCAGAATTGAATGCAATATTCCATTATTATAACATTGATAGTCTTGTTAACCATCTCTTTTTAAATAATGCCTAGCATCCTGTTTGCTTTTTTGGCTGCCACTGCACATTGGGCGGAAGGTTATATCGTACTGTCTACGATGATACTCAGATCCTTTTCTTGGGCATTAATCCCTAAGGTGGACCTTAGCATCCGGTAACTGTGATGCAGGTTATTCTTCCCAATGTGCATCACTTTGCATTTGTCCACATTAAATTTCATCTGCCATTTGGACGCCCAGTCTTCAAATTTCTGAAGGTCCGCCTGCAATTTTTCACAATCTGCGTGCGTTTTAACAACTTTGAACAGCAAGTTTGGAAGAAGAGAGCATCGGTTTCAAAGCTGGTGGCTGAAATATAAATATCCAGAACAATGCAGATGATACAACACTCATCACCAGCAGCAAAGAAGACATGCTGTATCTACTGAGAAAAGTCAAAGCTGAAAGTCATAATATGGAATTACAACTGAACATAGAAGAAGAAATATGTTTATGCTTTATAGCTTTTTATCAGGTTCTCCTGAGGCAAGCAGCACTAGAGAAACAGATATTTAACGCTGTGTATTGGTGTCTGAATTGATGTCCCCAACCCAAAACATTTCTCGTATCTCAAGTTTTTTGGCTTTAAGCAACCTCTTCTGCAGAGCGTGCAAGAAATGTCCTGGTGTTCAGGACCTAGGCACTGGATAGTAGTAATAATAATAATAATAATAATTTTATTCTTATACACCGCCAAAGCCATGATAGTTCGAGGCAACAAGAAGTGCTGGACAATCAGCGAAGTGGTCACCATACAAAGTCATCGAATACAAGCTTACAGAATGGAAGAAGTGAAAAACTATAAAATTCTTAGGTTACAAATCGATTAAACACATTTGTTTTTACCAGTTGTGTTGGTCTGTACCTGAAATAGTCCTTTGACACAGAGTGCTCCATTTGAACCTGCTGAAAACCTTGGACATGGACAGGAAAACCACCATCACAAAGGTCAAAAGACAGTAGTTAGAGGGAGGTCAAGTAAAAAATAAACCAAGAAAGGGCAATGCTCCCCACTTTAGAGCAGGCTGAAAAGTATCAAACAAAAGGTATAAGAAGAAAATAAAAAATTCTGACTAGAAGACAGGAAGGCACTAAAAGTACACATATGATATATGCATTAAATATGCGTATAAAAAAGGCACACTTAGAGACACTTTAAGAGCATCTTCTGTGAAATCAAAGAACTGACGGTCCCATGAGCCAGCAGCGGATGGGAAGGCATTCACACATGCGCGGTACAGGCAGTTTGAGTAATTATCCGAATTCTATCAGTATAAATAAAATGCTTGTAACCCAGTCCACATTTAACTGGATAAAGAAAAATTTAAGACCCCTTCTACAAAGTCGTGATAACAATGGGCTTCGGTGCATTTATCTCGGAGGCATTGCTACCCCTTAAATAAGAGAGAACAAGTGGCATATTTTGTTTATTGTGACATTCTAAAAATGGAAAACAATAATAAAGATTAAAAAACATATTAAATAAGATATCACAGGAAAACTTTGAGGAATTCCTGACGTGACAGACTGCAATTTTGATTATTTCTAAGTGACCTTTGCACAGTACATTTGGCCACCTAACAAATTTGTGAACAATTCCTGAGTCTCTGAGCCTGTCTAATGTCAATTTATGGTTCACTTTATCAGATGCAGTTGAAACATCAAGTTCCACAAGCAACCCTCCCACCCTTTTATCAGATATAAAACAAAATACTGAAATGAGTGAAATCGCAGTTTCTTTGCTAAATTGCTGCCTATAACCTGACTGGGAAGGATCCAAAAATCATGTACATCCAACTAGGATTGCAGTTGACCTGTTACTAAAGCTCCCTAAATTTAACTAAGAAAGGAATGTTGGCAAAGGCTGGGAAATTGCCACATTCCTGTGGATCAGCATTAGTAACCTTGAAAAAAGAGGAAATACAATTATATTGCAAAATTTACAAAGATAATCACCCTTTCCCATTGCAAAATTAACACACTATGGGGCCCTTGTACTAAAGCTTAGCACACACTAATGGACATTAGTGTGCACTAAGGCCCTGATTCTATAAATGACGCTTAAACTTAGGTGCCCAGATTGGCAATGCCTAGTCAATCTAGGCACCTAACTTATTTAAAAAGTTGAATTGGTGCTTATAGCATGCAATTAGCACTTCATAATTGGATTAGAAGTGGATTGTGGGTGTGTTTTGTGTGTAGGTACCAAAAGTGGACTTTGGTGCTGGTTTGAGGGGCCGCTGAATAGTTCTCAGCCCAACCAACAAAGTTGGAGTTTCAAGTTTCAAGTTTAATATATCTCTTGATTGATCGCTTAGTCAGATTCCAAAGCGATGAACAATTTAAAATACATTCATTAGCAATTACATTCATTAACAATATAAACAATACAATACAAACTTTGAATAGTGACATTAGGTTAAAAACTAAAACATCATTTAAGAAACATAGGGAAGAAAGGAAAGCGGTCTCTTTTGAGGGCTATACACTTAGTCCAGTGATTTTTCCGCTTTTTTCGTTTCATTGGAAAAATCTGGAACGAAAAAATCTAGAAAATCGCTGGACTAAATGTATAGCCATCGACGGAGACTGCCCCAACTTTGTTGGTTGGGCTGAGAACTTTTCAGCGGCCCCTCAAACCAGCACCAAAGTCCACTTTAGGTACCTACACACAAAACACACCCACAATCCACTTCTAATCCAATTATGGAGTGCTAATTGCTATTTAGGCCCCAAACCCTGGCATAAATAGGTTACACCCACGGTTCAGGCACCTATCAGGGCCTAAGTCCACTTTAGGTACCGCTAGGCGTGATTCTGTAAACAGTGCCTAACTGAAGGTTTACGGGCGCAGCGCTTATGTCTTATGCGCCATTTATAGAATGGGGGCCTAAGTGTCACGTGGTATATAAGTATAAAGTAGGATGCACAGCATTTAGCATGAACTAATTTCATCAGCTTATGCTAAGCTTTAGTAAAAAGCCCTTATGCTACTTATATAGGGCTAGATTCTATAAATGGAACTCAAATATGGGAGCTTGAAAAGAATGCCGCCAACTTTGGGTGCAAAAGACCTGCTGAAACTTGGTGTAAATGCTGGTGCCCAAGTTAGAAGCACTGACCCATCGTTCAATTGCAACACACAGAACCTTTTGGAATGCCACTGACATGCCCAAGCTCCTCCCATTGCCACGCCCCATTTTGAGATATGTGTTATGAGATGCAGGCGCCCAGCTTTATAGAATAGCATGCAGCCAGCTGCATGTGCAAATCCCAATAGGTGCTTATTAACATCAGTAATAGGTTGCTAGCACCCAATTATTGATGGTTAAATGTTTGTAGACCAATTAAGTTGTGTGCATCTTGGGAATGCACCCAAATTTGAGTGCCTAAATCTGTGCACCATATATAGAATCTGGGGGTTATTGTTTATTACAAACTTTATATACCACCATTCATAACCATCACAGATTTTACAACTTGGAAAATAATAGAAAGTAGAAAAGGTATAAAGGATAAAGGAAAAACTATGGCCTTTCTACCATGCCTAGCACCAGTCTCAGTGTCCACCAGTCATTCCCCAAATGCCAGAGAGAAATAGAATGATTTCAACCCAACTTTAAATTTGGGCAAGGAAGTCCCTGAAGGTGTCATGAAATCAAATTCCATAATAGTGGAGGAAGGCAATAAAATACCGAAACACAAGTAGATTCTGCTCACTAGATGAGAGATAGCTAGCGGATGGTCATTATGTCATTTTGGGAACATGGTACTCTAGCTGCAGCGTATAGGATCAGAGTATTTAATAGATAAGCTGGCAGACCAGAATTTAAGGCTTTGTAACCCGATAAGAAAAAAAATCAGTGAAGATCCATATGAAGAGGGGTTACATGATCATTTTTCTTCACATACGAGTAAGACAGTAACCTGACTGCTGTGTATTGAATTATTGTAGTCTTTTAATTCATTTATTTATTCAATTTTTTAGCCCGTCCTCCCAAAGGCGTCCAGAACGGGTTACAAAGTACATCCAAAATAATCCAGACAGAACAGAGATGACCTAATTTACATAAATTACAATATAGACATGACAATAAAACATATGCACTAAGTAGCATCTGGTGAGATTAGGTGGTGTAGGTGTGTTGACTGAGTGGCATTTCTGGGTGAATGACTTTAAGGCGCTGGGTTAGTAAAGAGGAAGGTTTTCATCTAGTGATCTGTTTGGAAAAAACAATGTTGATGCCCTCCTTCATCGGGCCCCCCTGACCATTTCGGGCCCTAGGCACATGCCTACTTGGCCTATTGGTTAATCCTGCCCTGTCCGCCGCCACACATTGGATGGAAGGTTTCAGCGTATTGTTCATGATGACACCCAGATCTTTTTCTTGAGTGCTGACCCTCAATGTGGACCCTGTAACTATGATTTGGATTATTCTTCCCAATGTGAGGTCACACTGTTGAGCGATACAGAGGAATTATAACATTCTTAGTCTTGTTTACCATCCCTTTTCCAATAATTCCTAGCATCTTGTTTGGTTTTTTGGCTGCCGCCACACATTGGGCAGAAGGTTTCGGCGTATTGTCCACGATGATACCCAGATCTTTTTCTTGAGCGCTGACCCCCAAGGTAGACCCTAGCATTCAGCAACTATGATTTGGATTATTTTTCCAAATGTGCATCACTTTGCAATTATCCACATTAAATGTCATCTGCCATTTGGACACCCAGTCTTCCAATTTCCTAAGATCTTCCTGCAGTTTTTCACAGTCCGCATGGAGTTTAACAACTTTGAATAGTTTAGTGTCATCTGCAAATTTAATCACTTCATTCAAAGTTCCAGGTTCCAGATCATTTATAAATAAGTTAAATAGCACCAGTCCCAGTACAGGTCCCTGCGGCACACCACTATTTATCCTCCACCATTGAGAAAAATGGGCATTTATCCTCTATCCTTTGTTTTCTGTCCAATAACCAATTCTTAATCCACAATTGAACATTGCCTCCTATCTCATGACTGTTTAATTGTCTCAGGAGCCTCTCATGAGGAACTTTATTAAAAGCTTTCTGGAAAACTAGATACACTACGTCAACCAGCTCGATTTTATCCACATGTTTATTCACACCTTTAAAGAAGTCAAGCAAATTGGTGAGGCAAGACTTCCCTTGGCTGAACTCATGCTGACTCTGTCTCATTAAATCATGTTTATCTACATGTTCCACAATTTTATTTTTTATAATTTTTCCACTATTTTGTCCAGCACTGAGGTCAGGCTTACTGGTCTGTAAGTCAGTGGATCTCACCTAGAACCCTTTTAAAAATCGGCATAATTGGCCACCCTCCAATCTTCAGGTACTACAGATAATTTTAGGGACAGGTTACAGATCAAACAATTTCATGTTTGAATTCTTTCAGTACCCTGGGATGTATACCAACTGGTCCAGATGATTTATTACTCTTTAACTTGTCGATTTGGCTTAGTACATCTTTCAGGTTCACCAAGATTTATTCCAATTTCTCCACCTCATCACCCTTTAAAACCATTTCTGGTTTAGGATGATTTCAGACATCTTCTTCCATAAAGACCGAAGCAAAGAATTCATTCAGTTCTCCCTGAGCACACCTTTTGCTCCTTTATCATCCAACGGTCCCATGGATTCCCTCACAGGTTTTCTGCTTTTGATGTACCTAAAAAAATTGTTACTATGAGTTTTTGCCTCTGGCAAGTTCTTCAAATTCTTGTTTAGATTTATTTATCAGCGTTTTGCATCTAACTTGCCAGTGCTTATGTATCTTCTTATTTTCTTCATTGGGATCCTTTTTCCATTCTTTAAAGGATGTTTTATTGGCTGTAATAGTCTCTTCAGCTTCACATTTTAACCACACTGGCTCTCGTTTTCACTTCTTTCCACCTTTGTTAATACGTGGAATACATCTGGTCTGGACTTCTGTGATGATATTTTTAAACAACATCCAAGCTTGGTTTTCACTTCTGACCTTTGCCACAGACCCTTTTAGCTTATTTTTAACCATTTATCTCATTTTATCATAGTTGTCCTTGTGAAAATTAAATGCCACTACAGTAGATTTCTTTAGCAATGTCACTCCAGTTATCAGCTCAAATTTGATCATGTTTTATGATCATTGTTTCCCAGCGGACTCAACACAGTTTCCTCCCATACTATGTCCTGCATTCCACTAGGGACCAAATCTAAAATAGCTCCCCCTCTTGTCAGTTCCTGGACCAGTTGCTGTAATTTTACCTCCCTAGCACTCACTGATGTAACATTTATCCAGTCAATGTTGGGGTAGTTGAAATCACCTATTATTATACTGTTGCCCAATTTGCCAGCTTTTTTCATCTCTGAAAACATTTCTTCATCTGTCTGCTCATTCTGTCCTGAAGGACGGTAGTATAACCCTACTTTTATATTCCTTCCCTTCACACATGGAATTTCTATCCATATGGATTCTGTGTTGTGCAGAATGTTAATTTTGTTTGATTCAATTCCCTCTTTAACATATAGCATACCCTCCCTTCCAATCTGATCTACTCTATCATTGCAATATAATTTATACCCAGGTAAGAACAGTGTCCCATTGATTGTCCTTCTTCCACCAGGTCTCTTCATTAATCAATACTGGAAAGAGTGGTAAGGCTGAGCTTTCATTCAAAATATAAAACTCATTTGTGGTGCAACCTCAGAAATTCATTCCCCAACTCACTATAGGGCAGCCTAAGCTGATCCATTTGGGGGATTGATTTATCAATCACCACCTCCAACCTTAATGCAAAATCTTATCATGTTAAAACAATAAATATTATAACTATCATAAATATTCTGTGAACATTGTAAGTGTGGAACTTAGCTTCAAACAGCAATGAAACTTCTCAATCATGATCTCAACGGGGCCCGTTTTACCCGTGGCTTCATCAGGAGATCAAGAAAAATGACTGTAACTGAACATGTTCCAACCACATTTAACATCCAGTGACCTGGAAGACAGAAAGAAGATCAGCCTCCCATCTTCATAAATATTCAAACCTCCTTTTACATGCACATCCAAACATTACTAACCATATTCTAAACAAACTATAAATACTAAATAATGCCTGCAACACTGGAGGACCGGGTAAATTTTGACCTGGTCCTCCAGTGTTGCAGTTTCCTCCCCAGCACTATCTAATATCTTATCTAAGTGACGCGTGAGGTCTGTCACCTTTGCACCAGGTAGGCAAGTGACCAGGCGATCCTCACGCCCACCAGCCACCCAGCTATCTACTTGCCTTATGATTGAATCTCCCACTACAATGGCTGTCCTAACTCCTCCCTTCTAGACTGAAGCCCCTGGAGATAGCAAAATGATCTATTATAAACATAAATACAATAGACTCTGTTAACCGGAAATCAAGAAACCAGCAAAAAAAAAAAAATTAAAAATACTGTAATACTTTAAATAAAAATGATAATAAAATCAATTTCTGGTGGAAATTTAAGTGTAAACTTGGCTCACCACACCTGAGTATGCCCATGCTTTGCCTGCCACATGTCCAGTAGTTTGTCTAGAACAGTTTATGGTATGGCATAGTATGGGGTATAGTATTAGTTAGGCCTATTTATAGTAGTAACTCTCAAGCAACTAGAAACTACATTTATCCAGCTTCTATCAATCCCCATGGGTGCTGGTTAACTGAGAGTCCACTGTTCAATAGATGAGGTAAACTTGGAATTGTCAGATTTAAACCTAATAATAGGGCTAATATGAAACAATATCAAAAAAAGTACTGCAGAACAATCATATAACACAAATATGATAAATGTCAGTACAGTGCAAACACTGGGCTCTTTTTTACTAAGGGGCGTTAATGGGTGACGTCATCTACGGAGCCCCGGCGCGGACAGCTTTTCAAGCAAACTTGATTAAAGTTTCAAGTTTGCACACTGCACCACGCATGTGCGTGCCTTCTCGCCCACTAGAGGGCGCATCCCACCTCGTGGTCCTCAGTTCCATAACTAGCAAGGAAGCCATCCCCGGGGAGGCGGGCGGGTTGTGAGAATATATGCCTGCTGTCCCTGGATAACACCTGTTACGGTAAGTAACTGTGCTTTATCCCAGGACAAGCAGGCATGATATTCTCACATGTGGGTGACCTCCAAGCTAACCAAAAAAGGGCAGGTGGGAGGATGGCAATTTAGGAAAACAGATTTTGCAAAACTGACTGGCCAAACCGGCCGTCACTCCTGGATAAAGTGTCCAGGCAGTAATGAGAGGTGAATGTATGAACCGAAGACCAAGTGGCAGCCTTGCATATGTCCTCCATCGGAGTGGATCGGAGGAAAGCTATCGAAGCTGCCATCGCTCGGACCTTGTGCCCCGTGACTCGACCCGGGGGAGGAAGGCCGGCCTGAGCGTAGCAAAAGGAAATGCAAGCGGCCAACCAGTTAGACAGAGTGCGCTTGGAAACTGGGTGCCCTAATCGATTGGGATCGAAGGACAAAAACAATTGAGGAACCTTCCGATGAGGCCTGGTGCGTTGAAGATAAAATGCCAACGCCCTCTTACAGTCAAGCGTGTGAAGCGCCGTCTCGCCCGGATGGGAGTGGGGCTTCGGGAAGAACACAGGAAGGACAATGGACTGATTGAGGTGGAAGTCAGAAACAACTTTAGGTAAAAACTTAGGATGGGTGCGGAGGACCACCTTGTCGTGATGAAAGACAGTGAAAGGAGGGTCCGCAACCAAGGCTTGCAACTCCCCAATCCGCCTGGCGGAGGTGAGGGCAATCAGAAACACCGCCTTCCAAGTCAGAAATTTCAAGAGGGACTTGTTGAGTGGCTCAAAAGGGGGTTTCATCAGTTGAGCCAGAACTACATTCAAATTCCACACGACAGACGGAGGCTTAAGAGGGGGGCAAACCCTGAGTAACCCTTTCATGAAGCGTGTCACCAAGGGATGGAGTGACAGAGGGCGTCCCTCCAGAGGTTGGTGGAAAGCGGAAATCGCACTGAGATGAACCCGCACCGAAGTGGTTTTCAAGCCGGAGCGCGACAAATGAAATAAATATTCTAAAACCGAGGATACCGGAACTGATACCGGATCCAGGTGAAAAGACGAACACCAGGTGGAAAACCTGGTCCATTTCTGCGCATAGCAAAGCCTCGTCGAGATCTTGCGGGAGGCTTCCAACACCTCCTTCACCGATTGAGACAGGTCCGGAGGAGTCAGGGAACAAGAAACCAGGCTGTCAGGTGCAATGACTGCAGATTGGGATGTAACATGGATCCTTGACTCTGAGACAGCAGAGAAGGAGAGACAGGCAGGGGAAGAGGCTCTCTGGCACTGAGCTGGAGCAGCAGGGAGAACCAGTGCTGACGCGGCCATCGAGGTGCTATGAGAATCATCGTGGCCGTGGACGATTTTAGGTGTACCAACGTTCGCATGATCAGAGGGAACGGAGGGAATGCATACAGGAACCTCCCTTCCCAGTCGAGTAGGAAGGCATCCGCTTCCAGACGGTCCTGCGAGTACATCCGAGAACAATATAGTGGTAGTTTGTGTGTCTCCGGAGAGGCAAACAGATCCACCTGTGGCGTTCCCCAGCGAGCGAAAACCTCGCGTAGAACAGCTGAGTGTAGAGTCCACTCGTGCGGTTGCAGAAGTCGACTCAGTTTGTCCGCCAGGCAATTCCGTTCTCCTTGGATGTAGACCGCCCGGAGGAAGATGTTCCGGGAGGCCGCCCACTCCCAGAGGCGAAGAGCTTCGGAGCAGAGGGGCCATGACCCCGTTCCTCCCTGCTTGTTCACATAATACATTGCCACCTGATTGTCCGTGCGGACGAGGACCACCTGGTCCTGCAATATGTGAACGAAGGCTCGAAGTGCTAGGAAGATGGCTCGCAGCTCTAGCACGTTGATGTGACACTGACGGTCTTCTGTCGACCACAGGCCCTGCGTGCGAAGACCGTCGAGATGGGCTCCCCACGCGTACTCCGAGGAGTCCGTGGTCAGGACCTTGCGAAAGGGCGGAGTGCGAAACAATAGCCCCATGGACAGATTTGAAGAGTCTGTCCACCAACGCAGCGATTTCCGCAAGGGCGGAGTTACCGAAATGAGGCGAGACACCGGGTCGCACTCCTGACGCCACTGGGACGCGAGGGTCCACTGAGGGATCCTCAGATGTAGCCTCGCAAACGGTGTGACATGTACCGTCGAGGCCATATGGCCCAGCAGCATCATCATGCGCTTGGCCGACACCTTCGACAGTTGAGAGACCTGGTGGCTCATCCGTACCAGGGCTTCCAACCGCTGGGTCGGCAGGTAGGAGCGTAGGCGCACCGTGTCCAGCACCGCACCTATGAATTGAAGAGACTGCGACGGCCTCAACTGAGACTTTGGAAAGTTTATCTCGAACCCGAGAGTTTGCAGGAAGGCAATAGACTGTCGGGTCGCTGAGATAACCCCCTCCCTGGTCGGGGCTTTGATGAGCCAATCGTCCAGGTAGGGGAACACGTGAAGTCCACGCGCCCTGAGGGCTGCTGCAACCACCACCATGCACTTCGTGAATACTCGTGGGGACGCGGCCAGGCCGAAGGGCAGTACCCTGTACTGGAGGTGGAGGTCCCCCACCTGGAATCGTAAGAATCTTCGACAGGCGGGGTGCACCGGAACATGGGTGTATGCTTCCTTCAGGTCGAGGGAGCACATCCAGTCCCCTTCCTCCAAGAGGGGATACAGGACCGGGAGAGACAGCATTCGAAACTTCTCCCGGGCCAGGAATTTGTTGAGCTTCCTGAGGTCCAGTATGGGGCGCAGGTCCCCGGTCTTTTTTGGGACCAAGAAGTAGCGGGAGTAAAACCCCGTGCCCCACTGGTCCCTGGGGACCGGCTCGACCGCCCGAAGCTTCAAGAGGGCTTTGGCTTCGGTTATAAGGGTCGGTAGCTGCGAACGGTTGCAGGGGACTAAACTTGGGGGACTGTCCGGCGGCGAGGACACAAAGTTGAGCGAGTAGCCCTCGGAGACGATCCGGAGCACCCAAGCGTCTGAGGTAATCCCGGTCCATGCCTCCCGGAAGGACCGAAGACGGCCCCCGATAGGAAGGGGTTCTTGTGAAAGTGCGGAGGGGAACCCGCCCCGTCCGCTCAGCCCGTCAAAAGGAAGGCGCTGGCTTAGAAGGGCCCTGCGCCGGGGCTTGGGGTTGTCCCCCTCTGCCTCGCTGAGACGGACGTCTCGGAGGCGGTCTCGAGAAAGCCGGGGTCGACTTCTGAGGGTATCGGCGCGGCGGAGGCCGAAAGGGTTTCTGCGGCGGGGGCCTAGGTTTGGGGCGGACCAGGGATGCTAGAGAGCGCTCCTGTTCCGACAAGCGCTTGGTCGCCGCGTCCAATGACTCGTCGAATAACTCGGACCCCACACAAGGCAAGTCTGCCAGGCGTTCCTGCAGGTTTGGGTCCATGTCGAGGGTGCGAAGCCAGGCCAAGCGGCGCATGGCCACCGCGAGGGCCGACACCCTCGAAACCAGCTCAAAGGCGTCGTACACTGCATGGAATAGGTACAACCGCAATTGAGACAGGTTGGACATAAACTTGTCGAATCCTGCTCTTTGGGAGTCCGGTAACGAGTTTCGATATTGAGGAAGGTCCTTCACCATACCACGCAAAAAGGAGGAAAAGGTGAAGGCGTAATTTAGAACCCTGGTGGCCATCAGGGAATTTGAATAGAGGCGACGGCCAAACTTGTCCAGGGTCCGCCCCTCCCTGCCTGGTGGAACCGCCGCAGAAACCCGTGAGGGCTGTGATTTTTTAAGAGCAGACTCCACCAGAAGGGACTGGTGTGAGAGCTGCGCCTTATCGAACCCTTTAGGGGGAATCGTCCTATACTTCGATTCCATTTTTGAAGGCACAGACGTGACTGTAAGAGGGTTTGACAAGTTCTTCAGCCAGGTTTGCAGAAGGACACTGTTGAGAGGGAGTCTAGGCACCTCCCTAGGAAGAGTGGGGAGGTCCTGTTCCTCCAAAAATTCTTTGGAATACCGAGAGCCTACCATCAGGTCAATCCCCAGGGCTTGGGCCATGTCCTGAACGAAGGATGAAAATGAGGACGGCCTAGCCTGGGGAGAGGGGGTTCTCGACCGCCCCACCGAGGAGAGGGGGGAGGCCTCATGGGAATAATGAGGGTCCCTAACCGATCCCGAATCCCAGGATCCCCTCTCGAGGGCCCTCGAGGGGGAAGGGGAAGTTATCCTCCTCGCAGAACCCTTGGGTGAGGACCCCGGGGTTCGTGGGACACTCTCCCGTTTCCTCGGCGAGGCGGCCCGGGAAGACTTCCCATGGGGTGAGCGGAGGAGCCTCGGGTTGTCGAGGCGCAGCTCCGACACCTGCAGCGCCTCGCCCCCGAACGACGAGGAACGGTCGCGCCGAGGCGAGCCTCGGGGCCGCTTGGACTTCCTCGATCGACGCCCCGTCCGAGGTCGCGTCGAGGGCGAGGCGTGTCTGGAAGACCCGGAGGAAGAGGAGGAAAGGCGGCGCACTCTGCGCAACTTTTCTTTGGGCCTTACACTGCGCTCAGGGGGTTCCCCCGAGGTCGAGGTCCGGGGCGGGGCCGAGACCGAGGTGAACGGGGCCACAGTACCCGAGACCGAGGTCGCCGAGGCCGGGGCTCCCGAGGGAGCCGAGGCCGGGGCCTCCGAGACCGAAGGCGCCCAGGCCGAGGTCGAGGCCGCCGGAACCGCAGCACGCTGCAACACTTCCAGGGCTCCCGACAGCTCCGATGAGATCAGAGCTCGGAGGAGATCCTGGAAGGCCGGAATCCCCACGAAGGTGGGGAGTTCCGAGTCCGGGGCACACTCCCTGGAGGGCGACCTCGGTCTCGAGTATTCCCTCGGGGTGTGCGGAGTCGAGGTCCGATGCGGGGCCGGGGTCGACCCACCCGCCTTGGCCTGACTCGAGGATGGCTTCTTTGCTGAAGGGGATGGAACAGAGGACTTACCCGAAGCTTGCTTCACTGACGACGCCTTCGAGGAAGAGGGCCGAGGCGAGGCCGAGGCCCCCGAGGACGCCGAGACCGAGGTCAAGGCCGGGGCCGAAGCCGAGGCCGACGTCGAGGCCTTAGGCGGCGCGTCGACGGCGAACAATTCGGCCATTCTTGCCTTACGGCGACGGAGGGCCCTGTTTTGGAAGGTAGCACAGCGATCACACGAGTCTGTCGGATGTTCGGGCCCAAGACAGACAATGCACCACCGGTGAGGGTCAGTGATGGAAAGCAACCTCTCACACCGGCTGCACTTTTTGAATCCCGTAACAGGACGGGACATCCACGAAGAAAAAGAAGAAGGCCGGGAACGTACCGACGTCCCGCGGCCACGGCTTCCGGGAGCCCCCGGAGGCCGACGAAAAACGAAAGACTTTTTTTTTTTTTTTTTTGAAAAGAAACGAAAGGAAAACAGCACCGCGAACTAATTCGAAGGGAAAAACAAACTAAACGCGGCAGCTAGAAGGCAAAAACACTGGAGCTCAGATCCACAGGGCTTTCTTGCTCCGCGGAAAAATTTGAACTGAGGACCACGAGGTGGGATGCGCCCTCTAGTGGGCGAGAAGGCACGCACATGCGTGGTGCAGTGTGCAAACTTGAAACTTTAATCAAGTTTGCTTGAAAAGCTGTCCGCGCCGGGGCTCCGTAGATGACGTCACCCACATGTGAGAATATCATGCCTGCTTGTCCTGGGATAATAAACAGCATGGAAGAACATTCAATTGACATAGATATAATCCAATGCCAGCATAATACAAATGAGCACCTAATAAACACATATCTAGTACAATAGCTAGGGTTACAAGATTTTCCGTTTGGAAAATCTGGATCCCTAGACCCGCCCCCAGGCCTGCCCAGTTCCAACCATCCCTGCCCCATTACACCCCAAGTCCTGCCCCAGCCTCACCACCACTGCCTGCTCCTGCCTGAAAACCACTGAAGGATTTAAGGCATGACCCGCCTTTACTCCCCCAGTGGTCAAACCCCCCTCTTACCACCCAAAGAGTGAAAAAAAACCCCAAAACCCATAGGCTTCCCATCTGCTTTACACAGCAGAGGAATCCCCATCAGCTGAGCCACTGAGCCTTACAACCCTTCCCTTGACATCCCCAGACCTCCCCCACATCCCCCTGAAATCCCCAATATCCCCCTGTCATCCCGGACCTCATCACCATTTTGAGCCAATCAGGGCCCTTGGGCCCTCCCACTGCATCCCAAGATGCATTGGGGGAAGTCCCATTATTTGCAGCATGCGACCCTGTAGGCAAGAGGGAGGGAGCTGCCCTCATGCCATTTTTTCATCCGGGGATGTTGAGGGGATGTGGGGGAAGGGGGCAGAGATGTCAGGGGATGTCAGGGGAGGTCTAGGACGACAGGGGGATGTTGGGATTTCAGGGGAATGTTGGGGATTTCCAGGGGATGTGGGGGATGTCAGGGGGAGGGGTGTAGGGCTCCGCAGCTCAGCTGATCCTAGCAGGGAGAATCCCCATCAGCTGAGCCACCAGGAATCCCTGAAACTGGCTCAGCTGATGGGGGTTCCTCTGCTGCAATCAGACAAGGTAGTTGGTGGATACGTCTACAAAACCTGCTTTTGTACGTTTTTCATGTGGACGTTTTTATTTTTGAAAATGGGCAAAAATGGTAGACGTCCTAAGGACCGAAACTTATACCTAGCTCATTTTCAAAAATAAAAGATAGACATTTGACAGCTTTGAAAATGGACATTTTTCCTACTGGGTTTGTGGACATCTTGCACAAAACGGCCAACCACAAACTTAGGCACACTTTTGATTATGTTCCTCCACGCATACTGAACTCATGCATGATATTCTGTTATTAGTAAATCTATTTTTCGAGCCTATATTTGGTAAATTCAAATGTGGTATTTTTAATCCAAATAGAATGAATGGTTGCTTGAACTACTAGCAGAAGTAAACATCACTAATCCTTCATTGTCATCTCAAAACATATGGTAACATTTTGATACACAAAAACAGTACTTACAATGTCAACACACAAATATTTTCCAGAAACTGACGTCTTTGCCATCTTCAACAAGCCAAAAACCCAGGGGGGATGCAGCAAGTACCTTACCGTCCACATCCCCATGAAGGTGTACAAAAATGGGCAAGCCATCAACAGCTTGGAAGCCAACTGGCTAGAACACATGACAGAGCACTTCAAAAGAGGCAGCTCACTGGTGAACGCCGCCTTTTATCTTGGAATGGTAAATGGTATGGAATTTGTAGACAGCATTTTCTTTCCAGTATATGAACGCATACATTTTGATTTGCAAACTATAAAGCACGTATGAATGATCCTTAGTACTGATAAGAAGGAGGGATTTTCTAACAGAATGCATAGGTAAATATTTGCAACTATGTGTCTCTGTCAAATCTTTACTTTTAAAGAAAAGGTACATGTGTACCTTTGCCTTGAAAATTACCCCATAAATGGCAGTATTCTAGTTATTTACTCACGTAAGTGGTCTCATAGAATATTGACTAACAAAAAAGTACATTCTACCACCTAGGGTGAATCTCTTCATAAAGGCAGTTAATAAATCCCAATAAATAAATTGATGGTGTATACTATTCCAGTGGTAGTGCATATGGGCAGGGTATGTAATTACATGCGAAAATCATGGAATACTATATTTGTTTTACTACATTTTTATTAAATTGTTGTCATCCAAAGCTTTTAAATAGCAACTCAGAACATCAAGCAAGTATACATTAACCAATCACATGCCTTCCCCTACTTTCTCCCTACCCCACCCCCATTAAGTCCCTGCTCTTCCTCAACTGCTGCTCCTAAATGTAAGTGCAACCAGTTGACCATTGCTCCTTCAATCATCTTGCTCCTTTAGATCACCCCCCCCCTTATTCTCCCTGGTATCTCTCCCCACTTTGTAACACTGTGGTAACGTGAATCAGGGCAGGTCTTGGAGCCAGGATAAACTGGAGCCACACAGCGTACTAAGGTGAACAAAATAATATTTTACTGAAGGTGTCAGGTAGGGTTTCCAGTCAATTTGCAGGTAGGGAAGCAAAGCGAACACAATACCTACTCCTTTCATACAAGAGTTTGCTTCTGTGGCCTGCTCCTCAGGGCCACAGCATGCAATGTACGTTGCTGGGCTGTGGTCTGGCTACCCACCGTTGCCAGCACAATTGCTAGCAATTCAGTGAGGCTGGTCTGTGACCGGTTGGGTCAAAGATAACAAATTATAAGGTTCCAAGTCAAACTTGGCCTACCTTACTATAGAGGTTGCAAGTCATACATAGGTGGTGGAGGCATATGCAGTGGGACATTGCTTGCATTCCCTTCTGCATCAGGCTTTTATAATTCCTGGACCACCTGGCTCCACCCCTCCCATGTCACTTTCCCTTTGGAACTATAGGTTTTAAGGTGGCTCTGACACTGTGAAAGGGTATCCTTAAGGGAAAGTGGCAGCATCCTATAGACTCCCTCACAAACACCCTCCTAAAGACTTCCAACTCTATTCCTTCCCCTTAAGTAGACATCTACTTTTCCTACTAGAGTAGGCTTAAAACTCTGTTATAGAACTACCCTTTATGTGCACACATTTACACCTGCTATTCGGTGCACTTATTTTTTTCTGTGACATATATAGGACATTTCTATAAATTGGTGCTTAAGTTTAAGTGCCCCAGTGCAATATGCTTAGTACCAATTCTATAAAAGTTATCTTAGCACCAAGATTCCATTATAGAATGCTAGTGAATGTTGGAATTGGTTGCTCATATTTAGGTGTGTCCTCTTATCCCATGTAATGGCAGGCGCAAGCTGATGTGCTTAAGTGTGCCAAATGATGTGTATTCTATAAAGTACTCATGTAACTGGGAGACTCGCTCATGGCATACTCATGCTCCACCCACATGTATGCCTCCCTTTTCAGTTAGGAACTATGGCACTTAGTCATCACTTGGGCTATGCCCTATGTTTGATCAGAAAGCTTCCAAACCATCCACCAAAAGAGCCTCTTTTCAACTGCCTCCAGAAGACCCTCCATCATCAAAAAATTATCAGCCCTTTTCCAACTAAACACAATAGAAACTATTCCTCTGCAGGGGAAGGGCTGGGGGATCCACACGAGGAATTTCCTGATACCAAGAAAAGACTGGAGGCCTTTGACCTCTAGCCCTCTGAAGCCTAAACAAAGTTTTGCTGAAGGAGAAATTTTGCATGGTGTCTCTGGGACCCCTTCTATCTCTACTAGAAAAAGGAAATTGGTTTTGTTCTCTAGATCTCAAAGAAGCCTACACTCACATATCCTCCCACCTGCTCACAGGAAGTATCTCCACTTCTACATAGGTCCTTGGTACTTCTAATACAAGGTCATGCCTTTTGGATTAGCATCTGCTCAATGCCTGAGTGAACCTGTCTTCTTGGTGCCTTTTTATTTGTTGAAAAGGAAAAAACAACTGTCTTGCTTTTGGCAGAAACCGTAACCTGTAGAGACCACTGTCAGTCGTGGCTCTCATTTAAATGAAGGTTCGTATAAAGGACCCCTGAGGAAGCCAATCATTTGCCGAAACATGGACAATATCGGGTCTAGCATTCAGCCAAGCATCAAAAACAAAGTGTTATTTTTGTACAATACAGATTGCTGTATTATTTTATTTGTTGATTTTGTATATGTTATATTTTATAATGTTTGTGTAATAAATTATATATTAACTTCCTGAACGTCCAGGAACTTGTTTCACATTGTGTGTTTTTAAAGATTTAAAGTAACAGTGCACTTGGCAGTATCCATACTGAGTTCCATAGGTGACATCATAGGCCCCTCCCCAATGCATCCCAAAATGCACCGGGAGGGGGAGGTCCACCATTTTGGAGTGGCAGGCCGGTCGGCTGGAGGGTTTGAGCATCCCTCTGGCCAGATATTCAACTGAAAGGTACAGAGGGGGGTTAGGAGTAGAGTTAGGGGTGTGGGATGTGGGACCTGAGCCTTAGGGGGTGTTGGGAGAGTTCAGGAGGGTCGAGTTCAGAGGTGGCAGCAGGAGGGAGTGGGCATCCCTTCTGCTTGGCTTACTTCATGGGTGAGGAATTGGGGATTCCGGTGGGAGGGAGTGGGCATCCCTCCTGCCAGCCAAGTTTGCGTGGAGATTGGGTGTTCCAGTGGGAGGGAGTGGGTATCCCTGTTGCCGGGCAACTTCACCGGGTGGGAGGTATCCTGCCGAGGCCATTCATCTGATCTCGGTATGGAGATTTCCTTGTTATGATCAGCACAGCGGCCGCGTTTATTTGAAATGTAGGCCAGCATTTTGCTGGCCTACATTTCAGACATCTGTCATGGCTCTAGGGAAATGCCTAGGGCCACTTAAACTTGCCCAAGGCCACTTCCGGGCAAGACCACACCCATGCCCAGCCTTGGTTGAGCTTAGGTGTTCCTATGTATCTCCCTAGACCCACGAAAATGCCTAAAGTATAGGTCATCTGCCTTCAATAATTTTTTCCTAAAAAAAATGCGTCCCGATTGGCTGGTTAGACAGCAGTAGGATGCCTACTGCTGCCTAAAATTGAGACATCGTTTATAGAATTTACTCCTTTGTATCTGTAACTCAAGATGAGTTAAAAATAAATAAAATTAGTAGTGCAACTCCAAATACGCCTCAGTAGAATTTCCGCTTGATTTGTAATGAATCTGTATCTTCAGTATGACTGCCTCATTTGAAAAGAATAATTCTAGTTCATTTTTCTGCATCAGTTTTACTGCATCAGCCTTGCCTTTGTTTCAGAAATGCTCCATTAATTAATCCATCATGTGTATTTGGATGTTGTACCCTGCCTTAGGCACAAGTAGTGGGTGTGCAAATTAGAAATAAATGAATAAGGCTGTAAAGTTTCCCATTTTTAACTGAATTAAAAAGAAAAGTCACCTTCATTTGTGAATCTGTAGGAGAAGAAGATCTGGGATGTAAACCAACTCTGATTTGGGGACAGACCTGGTTTTGAACTTACATCTCAAAGCCTGCTCATCAAACTCAGTGCTGCAAGACCCATGATGCACCAGGATGAGGTGGTCAGAAATCCAGGACTGTCCCAAACTCTCTAACCTGTAACCGGTTAACTTGGCATTTCTGCAGTTTTCCATATGTAGCTTGCAGGGAGATAATGGGATGCAGTAGAACAGAATGTGAAAGTCCCATAAGCTTAAACTTTCCTGACGATGCTTTGTCATCTCCACAACCACATCTCACAACTGCCAAACCAATCTTGAGACTGTGAGAGAAGAGCAGTATGAGTCCTATTCTACTGCTGCTGGCTAGATTTCCTTAATAAATGCAATGTGACATCTCAGTATGATTTCTGCTATAAAATTCATCTGAAACTTTAGCAATCTTTCAAAACAGCAACAGAGTTAAGTGTCAGGCATCAGTTATAAAACATGTATGACTGCATTGCAAGTGATATGCCAGAAAATGTTTGCTCATTCTATGTCACCTACTTCCTAGTTCAAGCTGATGCAGTTATACCTTAAAGGCAAACCTTCAAATGAAATGTAGGATCTTAAGATCATTTCTTTCTGGATCAATTGGAATACACATAGGAGATAATTTTGTAAAGCATTTTCCTTATGTAAAGTCTTTTTTATACAGAGAAAAGAGCTTTTATAGAATTGCACAACTCCCATACACAAGCAAACTGAATGTGCATGGAAAATGTACATAGGTACTGAGCAAGCAGAGGCAAAGTCGGGGTGCTTCTAAATATTATATAAAATTCATGTGAACATATGTAGAGTACAGAGACATATTCAGTGGCGAAGCAAGGGAGGATGGTGCCTGACATTCCTCCCCCTCCCAGTGCTGAGGGGTCTCTAACTGCACACCTCTGCCCCTGGTACCTCTTAAAACTTTCTGTTCTTCACCAGCTCGCAACTTCCCTTTGGTGTATCTTCTTGGTCTCATGAAGATGCAGTTACATCAGAGGGAGGCCTCAGGGCCAGCGTAAACATTGGGTAGGAGTCCATGCTTGTTGCTGGTGAAGAACAGAAGGATTTAGGAGGTACTAGGGGAGGGGTGTGCAGTTCAGATGTAACCCACATATAAACAAATATTAAATGTATCTGAAGTTGAGCACATTTAAGTTATTGGTAGTCAGTGTTGGACCCTTTTTTTTTTTAATATCATTTTTATTAAAGAGTCAATTCTGATATTGGGGTTGGTTTAGGAGCTGAGAGGAGGCAGAGCCACTGCAGATGTGTTCTACTATGCATGAATGGCTGCTTATGTGCGATTGAACAATCTAGAGCTCCAGTAGGCCCATTTTGAAGCCAGGGCCTAAATTTTGTAGTGGGTCTGGAAGGCTGCCACGAGAGGTCATAGGCAGGCCCTAGAAACGTGGTGAATCCATCTACACCTGATCGTGTGGTGGGGGTTACCTGAAGAGTGTCTCAAGACCAAGATAAGAGGTTCCTTGGGCCTCCTATTTTATTATTTTTATTTTAAATTGAGTTTTGGTGAACATTGTGTTAGAACTTCAGGGGTTAATTATTAAATTTAATTTTTGGTAGATATGGGGTCTAAAGACTCTCAAGAAGTGGGCTAGGTAGTGTTTTGAAGTATTTAGTAAATTATTTGAGGTTAATGTTGCTTGGGCTTGTCTTTGAGATGATTCTTAATTTAGTTTAAGGAGATGTCAGTGAGTTTATGGTGATTTTATGTAAAATTTGAGTGAAAAGTATGTAAACAGGTTTAAATATGTGTCATACCATAGAGAAACAACATACCCCCCCCCCTTCAATTTGCAAAGTTATGCTTGCGGTTGCTGTGCAGCAAAATCCCTGAAACCCTTTAAATCAGGGGTGCCCAACGCGTCGATCGCGATCAACAGGTCGTTCGCTCAGGCGACCCCAGTCGATCGCACAACAGGTTCCCTTCTTCCCTTCTCTTTTTTTCCCCTCCTGACTGGCCCGCCTCTTAAAGAACGCTGGCCAATCAGAGTGCTGGAAGGGCGGGGTGAAGGTCGGTGGGGGACGGAGCTCAGCGCATCACAAGAAATAGAAGCGCCTGTAATGATTGAGGTAAGAGCGAGGCCTAATGCTGCCCGATATACAATTTTAAAACCCCCAAAATCGGCCTCCCAATCAGTGGCGTACTGAGGTGGGGCGGTCCGCCCCCGCCCCGGGTGCACGGCTTGGAGGGATGCACAGCCGTCCGGGTCCTCCTGCCCTTCCTTTCCACCGGTCTGCGCACGGGGCTCGCACCCGCCACCCAAATGGTGCTGTTGGTTATCGCGAGACTCGCGGGAGTTGACGGCACCATTCGAGCGTCGGCGCGGGACCAGGCAGGCGCAAGCCCCGAGCGCGGACCGGGGGAAAAGAAAGGCAGGATGACCCGGACCTGGCCGGCTGTGCACCCCTCCAAGCCGTGCACCCGGGCGGATCGTCCCCCTTCTAAATCCATTGTACTTGTCTTTTATTCAGTTCCACTAATGAGCATTGTGACAGGCAGTTCTTATGGGGCAGTTCTTGGAAGTATTTCTTTGTTTTTCTGTGCCTAAGTATTCTATTAATTTAACTTCCTTATTCCTGTGGGGATCTCCAAAGGGGACGAATGGGAGACGTCCGGTGGCAGGTGGTACTTTAGCAATTCTTACAGGTTGCCATAGGCCTCAGGAGCTGTCTTCCCTCTGCCGTGGTCCTGCCCCTCCTCTAAGTCAGAGACAGGCTTGGGGCAGAGGGGAGACAGCTCCTGAGGCTTATGGCAACCTGCAAGGATCGCTAAAATACCAGCGATCCTCTCTGCAGACTGCTCCCTGCTGGAATTAGGTAAATGGATGTGGGGAGGGTAGGCCTTCGGGGGGGGGGAGTGCAGTCCTTCAAGGGGTAGTGCAGGCCTTCAGGGGGGGAGTCAACCTTTGAGGGGGAATGTGCAGACCTTCAGGGGGGTCAGGCCTTCGGGGGAGGGGGGCTGTATAATATAAAAATATTTGAACATAAATACAAAGTACACTCGGTGTGTATATATATATATATAAATATATATATATATGTTTAGCATTTTTATTGTTGGTAGATCATTTTGACTTGGTCATTTTAAAAGTAGCTCGCAAGCCCAAAAAGTGTGGGCAACCCTGCTTTAAATCATGGCAGTTACCGCAGTAGCCTGTGCTATCAGGCTTTGTAAAAGAGGGGGATAATGTCCGTGGTTTAAGTGGATGAAAGTTGTAAAGGTTTTTAAAAAAAATAATGTACATCGCTTTGAAACAATTAATCAAATTTTAAATAAAACTTGGAAAACTTGAATATGTAATGGAAATTGTGGATGCCTTTCAAGAGGCTCTGCTCAGACAAATGGTGACGGAACCCACAAGGGAAAAAGCGATATTGGATCTGGTCCTCACAAATGGAGAGAGTATCTCTAATGTTCGAGTGGGTGCTCACCTGGGAAGTAGCGATCATCAAACGGTTTAGTTTGATATAACAGCTAAAGTGGAGAGCGGCCGCACGATACTTAAAGTCCTAGATTTCAAACGTATGGACTTTAATGCAATGGGAAAGTACCTGAAGAAAGAGCTGTTAGGATGGGAGGACATAAGAGAAGTGGAAAGGCAGTGGTCTAAGCTGAAAGGAGCGATAAAAATGGCTACGGACCTTTATGTGAAGAAAATCAATAAAAACAAGAGAAAAAGGAAGCCGATATGGTTCTCCAACCTAGTGGCTGAGAAAATAAAGGCGAAAGAGTTGGCGTTCATGAAATATAAAAAAACCCCAAGAAGAGGAGAGCAGAAAGGACTACAGGGTGAAACTGAAAGAAGCCGAGAGATTCGTTTGGCGAAGGCACAGGCGGAAGAACAAATGGCTAAAAATGTAAAAAAGGGAGATAAAAATTTTTTGTGATATATTAGTGAAAGGAGGAAGATAAAAAATGGAATTGCTAGGCTAAAAGATGCTGGGAACAAATATGTGGAGAGTGATGAGGAGAAAGCAAATGTGCTAAACAAATACTTCTGTTCTGTGTTCACAGAAGAAAATCCTGGAGAAGGACCGAGATTGTCTGGCAAAGTTACACGAGAAAATGGAGTAGATTCTGCGCTGTTCACGGAGGAGGGTGTTTATGAGCAACTTGAAAAACTGAAGGTGGACAAAGCGATGGGACCAGACGGGATCCATCCCAGGATACTAAGGGAGCTCAGAGAGGTTCTGGCGAGTCCTATTAAAGACTTGTTCAACAAATCTCTGGAGACGGGAGTGATTCCTGGGGATTGGAGGAGAGCAGATGTGGTCCCTATTCATAAAAGTGGTCACAGGGATGAAGCAGGAAACTACAGGCCGGTGAGCCTCACTTCAGTTGTTGGAAAAATAATGGAAGTGTTGCTGAAAGAAAGGATAGTGTACTTCCTTGAATCTAATGGGTTACAGGATCCGAGGCAACATAGCTTTACAAAAGGTAAATCATGCCAAACGAACCTGATTGAATTTTTGGATTGGGTGACCAGAGAGCTGGATCGAGGACATATGCTAGATGTAATTTACTTGGATTTCAGCAAAGCCTTTGATACAGTTCCTCATAGGAGGCTGTTGAACAAACTTGAAGGGCTGAAGTTAGGACCCAAAGTGGTGAACTGGGTCAGAAACTGGCTGCCGGACAGACGCCAGAGGGTGGTGGTTAATGGAAGTCGCTCGAAGGAAGGAAAGGTGACTAGTGGAGTCCCTCAGGGTTCGATGCTGGGCCAATCCTGTTCAATATGTTTGTGAGTGACATTGCTGAAGGGTTAGAAGGAAAAGTGCGCCTTTTTGCAGATGATACCAAGATTTGTAACAGAGTAGACACCGAAGAGGGAGTGGAAAATATGAAAAAGGATCTGCAAAAGTTAGAGGAATGGTCTAATGCCTGGCAACTAAAATTCAATGTAAAGAAATGCAGAGTAATGCATTTGGGGATTAATAATAGGAAGGAACCGTATATGCTGGGAGGAGAGAAGCTGATATGCACGGACGGGGAGAGGGACCTTGGGGTTATAGTGTCCGAAGATCTAAAGGCGAAAAAACAGTGTGACAAGGCAGTGGCTGCTGCCAGAAGGATGCTGGGCTGTATAAAGAGAGGCGTAGTCAGTAGAAGGAAGAAGGTGTTGACGCCCCTGAACAGGTCATTGGTGAGGCCCCACTTGGAGTATTGTGTTCAGTTTTGGAGACCGTATCTGGCGAAAGACGTAAGAAGACTTGAGGCGGTCCAGAGGAGGGCGACGAAAATGATAGGAGGCTTGCGCCAGAAGACGTATGAGGAGAGACTGGAAGCCCTGAATATGTATACCCTAGAGGAAAGGAGAGACAGAGGAGATATGATTCAGACGTTCAAATACTTGAAGGTTATTAACGTAGAACAAAATCTTTTCCAGAGAAAGGAAAATGGTAAAACCAGAGGACATAATTTGAGGTTGAGGGGTGGTAGATTCAGGGGCAATGTTAGGAAATTCTACTTTACGGAGAAGGTAGTGGATGCCTGGAATGCACTCCCGAGAGAGGTGGTGGAGAGTAAAACTGTGACTGAGTTCAAAGAAGCGTGGGATGAACACAGAAGATTTAGAATCAGAAAATAATATTAAATATTGAACTAGGCCAGTTACTGGGCAGACTTGCACGGTCTGTGTCTGTGTATGGCCGTGTGGTGGAGGATGGGCAGGGGAGGGCTTCAATGGCTGGGAGGGTGTAGATGGGCTGGAGTAAGTCTTAACAGAGATTTCGGCAGTTGGAACCCAAGCACAGTACCGGGTAAAGCTTTGGATTCTTGCCCAGAAATAGCTAAGAAGAAAAAAAAAAAATTTAAATTGAATCGGGTTGGGCAGACTGGATGGACCATTCGGGTCTTTATCTGCCGTCATCTACTATGTTACTATGTTACTATGTCACTATGTTTAATGGTTCATCTTCTTAAATACTTAAACCCAGCAATTTAAGATCAATTAGATCTAGACATTGTGACTCCTTTCCCCTCAAGGAAAAATTGTAATTGAGAGGGCTAGGATTTTGTGTCCTTTAAAGTAAATTTGTTAATAATTGTTGTGGTGGTTTCATTAAAAAACCTTTTTAATGTTTCATTATTTCCTTTTTTTTTTCCTTTATTATTATTCGTTACAATTAAATAACAAATATTCAGGAATATCAACAGAACTTCAGCATATACAAATACACTTAAAATAATTATAAAGAAATAAATCATCAATGATCTAGTCCACATTATAATGCTTGCCAGTTCCCAATCTAGACAATTAAATCTATCTATTTATACATTACCATTATTTACAGGCATAAATTGTGGCTTACTTTTACTATGTCACAAAACATCCTCCTAAACTGAAACATAAAAACTTAAACTTTCAACAAAGGTTTATCCTTAATAAAATCTTCCAACTGGGTTGGATCAAAAAAAAAAAAAATTATCACTTGCATACGAGATAAGGCACTTGCATGGAAATTTTAAAAAGAAGGTCGCTCCAACTGCCAAGACCTTTGGCTTAAGCAGTAGGAACTGCTTCCTTTTAAACTGAGTCTGTCTAGAGACATCAGGAAAAATTATTAGCTGTTGGCCACAAAACAGGTCTTACTTTTCACTAAATATAACTTCAAAATAGCCTGTTTCTCTAACTCTGTCTTGAAAGCCACAAGAAGTTTTGCCCGCTTATTTATTATGTCTTTTGAAGATTCAAAAAACGGTGATACTTTCAAACTATCAGGTGAAACTAATTTATCCATTTCACCTTCTTTTGCTATTTCCTTAGCAGCTCTTGGGATGTAGTAGAGGTTATCAGGTTCAAAGGTTTCCACATTAGGGTACTGCAATATTTCCCTCATATACATTTTTAAGAGCGCTAATGGAGAAAGATAGTGTGTAACAGGAAAATTTAAGAAACAAAGCTCACAACTTCCTTACCATCCCCTCATTGAAACATATCAGCACAATGAAGACTACAATTTTCTCCGTTAGTGCCCCCTCTCTTTGGAACAGTATTCCAAATCACGCGAAAACACAACTCTTGCCAATTTTAAGGTGAAGTTAAAGACATTTCTCTTCCTTGATGCTTTTGCATCTTAAATTGTATTTTATTTGGCGCATTGTTTTGATATTTTTGTACACCGCCTAGAAGGCGGTATAAGAAATTTTAAATAAACTTGAAACTTAATGAATTCTCCGGTTTCTCAATTTTAGCATGAATCAAAACATCATCTTTGATATTAGAAGAAGCATTAACCTGTAAATTACTCACTGCTTGATCTAATTTTTCTAACTTGCTACCAGTTTCTGTTAGTTTACCTTCATGCTCATTAATTTTTACAGTAATATCAGTTGAAAATTGACATAAATTCAAAACAATTTTCTGTAATGAAGACTCAATTCTATTAACACTTAGCCATACATTGTTTAAAGTGATTACTTTATCTTTAGGGAGAGCATTAGAGTCTGGCTCCATGGCCATCTGCTCCCGATAAAGATTGTCCTGAAACCTCCAGTCCAGATAACATAGATAATTGTAGGGACGAGACTGCTCCCTCCTACAGGGGGGAAGACTCTGCTCTCCCAGTTGAACATAATGGTTGAGGAGATGGTGATGGTTCCCCAGAGGATAATAAAGCAGCCTGAATATCTAAAGTTACCTGCTCTTCCACATGTGGCAAGACGGGAGCCAAAAGGTGATGATCCATCGGGCCCGTTGTTAAAGTAGATGATATAACTTTTGCCTTCCTCTTGCCCATAGTGGTAGGGATCAATATTTGCCCTCCCCTGCTCCTCATAGGCTTTGAAGGGGCTCAAAAGGGCCGTGTCCTGCCCCTTTCGCCATGCCCCTTTGGACTCACAGCCCAGGACTCGCGTCCGCGGCTGTGTACTGTGGCTTCCTGGCAGTTTAAAGAGCCCAACAAAGGACCCTTTCTCCAGCTGACTGGGGCTCGGTTGGCTGCAGGACTGCCTGTCCCGTTGGTGAATTGTGCTCAATCAGCACTGGTGGCAAATCTCCTCTGCGGCTTCCCGGCAGTTTAAAGAGCCCGACAAAGGACCCTTTCTCCAGCTGACTGGGGCTCGGTCGGCTGCGGGACTGCCTGTCCCATTAGTGAATTGTGCTCAATCGGTACTGGCGGCAAATCTCCTCCGCGGCTTCCCGGGAGCTTAAAGAGCCTGACAAAGGACCCTTTCTCCAGCTGACTGGGTCTCGGTCTGTGAGACTGCCTGTCCCATTGGTGAATTGTGCTCAATCGGCACTGGCGGCCGTTTCATTATTTCCTATGGGAAAAGGGACTTTCAAAATGGAGATTTCTTTAGGAAGTGTGGGATTCTGTACAATTGGGAAAAAACCCTTGACTGTTCTGTGCACCGTGTTCTGGTTGGTCAGCTGGGGTCTGCTGATGCTTGCCAGAGCTCGGTAGCCTTGCAAATGGCTTTGCTGACAGTCTGCCAGAAGGGCTGAAGAGCTGGAAAAAAGTGAATGTATTGCAGGGTGGCTCTAGTATGACAACCTTGTTTGTGTCTTTGGGTGACCAAATTTGTACATGAAAAGGAAGTTAAATGAAAGCGTGAAGTGACAGGTGTACAGTATGTTTGAGGAAACATTCAGGATTTTCCTAGAGAAATGATATGTTTAGTGTGAGAGAATACAGGTTCTGGGCAATATTTTTGAGATTCACTGGTGTTAAGTTGATGTGAGTGTGAGCCTGAGTAGTATGTGAATGGGGTGTAAGTTGACTAGAAAATCTGATGTATCCTGGGAAAGTATATAAAGAGTGCCCCTGTCTAATGTAGGGAAACAAAACATATAGTAACATAGTGAATGACTGCAGATAAAGACCTAAATGTACCATCCAGTCTGCCCATAAGTTATACCCAAGTACAGAACATAAGAACAGCTTTACTGGGTTAGACCAATGGTCCATCAAGCCCAGTAGCCCGTTCTCAGGGTGACCAATCCAGATCACTAGTACCTGGCCAAAACCCAAGGTGTAGCAATATTCCATGCTACCGATACAAGGCAAGCAGTGGCTTCTCCCTTGTATTTCTCAATAACAGACTATGGACTTTTCTTCCAGGAACTTGTCCAAACCTTTCTTAAAACCAGCTACGCTATCTGTTCTTACCACATCCTCTGGCAACTAAGTAAGAAATTATTTAAATATATGTTTTTATCTAGTTATATTGGCTAAATTTAAGCTGGGCTGTATTTGTTTTAAGGCACTAACAGGCTCAATTCCTAAGTATCTTATGGAATCTTTTATTATCACAAATTCTAAACATCCAAGGAAAACTCATTCATTGTTTTCTTTCCCTTCTGTGAAAGGATGTAAATAGAAGAAATTTCAGGAATGACTATTATCTTTTCAGGCAGCCTCATGGACTAGGGATTTGACTTATATATTTACACTCCCAACTTCATATCAACAATTTTGACGTGCTTTTAAAACGTATCTTTTCAGGGAACACTTTGGAAGTTAGAAATCGGATGTCTATTCATTTGTATTACTAGTCTTTGTGAACTGCATAGAATTTAATGGTATTTGCTGTATACAAGTGAGTTTTATGTTATGTTATGTTATGTAGTTTGTTCCCAGATAGAATCTCTAGCCAGAGGATAGGTTAGATAGGGTTTTGTCTCATGTTATTTTACTTAAGAGAGGTTCATAAGTGATTAAGTTCAATAGAAGAAGAAACAGTGTGATACCCTGCCCCCATGCAAGAAAGACAAAAGTCCCACCAAGAGAACTCTACATATATGTGCATCTCAACTGTCTACACTGGAAAGGAAAGAAAAGGCTGTGGGAAGAGTGTTATTCTTGGCTTCCCGTATCTCACCGGATAACATATAAGTTATGCCTGCTTATTTTCAAATCCCTACTTTATAAAACCCCAGCATTTATTTATAAATTATTAATCCCTTATACTTCCAATAGAACGTTGAGATCTAATGAACAGCATTTATTGACGATTCCTTCTCTTAAGGTTATTAATACAAGACGGCAATTTATTTTTTCTGTTACAGCCCCTCAAATTTGGAATTCTCTTCCTATTTATTTGAGGGAAGAGTGCAATCTGGAGAAATTTAAGAGTAATTTAAAAACTTTTCTTTTTAAAGATGCCTTTGATGACTAATTAGCCAGTTTTCTGGCTAATTCTATTTCTGTTGTATAATATTATGGAAATTTTCTGTTTCCGCTGCCTTATGTATTTTCCTTGATTGCTCTGCTTTCTTTTAAATATTTTGTAGTTCACTTCCCTTTCCTTCCTTGTGTTTATGGGTTTGTAAGTCTGTTAATAGTCCTGTACGACTTAATTATTGTTAAGTATTGTATTGTTCCCTAAATATTGTAATTTTATTATGTTCATCGCTTAGAAATATGATTAAGCGATTAATCAAAAATCTTATTAAACTTGAAACTTTATCACCCACTGCTGCGGTAAAAGCTCTGATGCTCATAGATTTCCAATGATTATCGGAGCTTTTACCAAAGCAGCCAATAATTTTTTTTTAAAACCCTAATGTGGTTTGATAAAAGGGGGCCTTATTTATTTAGATTTATATACCATCTTCCCAAAAGAGCTCAGAAAAGTAACTAAATTTCCCTGTCCCATCCCTGTGAGTTTTGTCGCTGTCCCTGTCCTTGTCCCTGCCCCATTCCTGTAAGCTCTGCCTTAATCGCACAAGCCTCAAACACTTATGATTTTAAAGTATTTGAGGCTTGTGCAGATGAGGACGGAGCTTGCAGGAATGGGGCAGGGACAGGAAAAGAACTCTCTGGGACGGGAAAATGAATTCCTGCGGGGATGGGGAAAAATTTGTCCCCATGTCATTCTCTACTTGGAAGTTTCTTTAAGTTGATTATTGAACAGTTCATCCTTCAAAGGTCAAGTGGGGGAGGGGAAGGGAAGTGGTTCAGCAGTTATGAGAGGTGTCAGGTCAAAAGCGCGCCGGGACAAAGGCGCACCCAGACAATTGAGCGCAGCGCGGAGGCGCACGCTGCTCTAAATTACTGTTTTTAGGGCTCCGACGGGGGGGGGGCATGGGGGGTAACCCCCCCACTTTACTTAATAGACATCGTGCCGCGTTGTGGGGGCATTGTGGGGGGTGTAGAGAAAAAGTTCAGTTTATAGTAAAATGTGGAGGGTTACAACCCCCCAAACCCCCCATAACGCCGGCGCGATGTCTATTAAGTAAACTGGGGGGGTTCCCCAACAAAAACCCCCATCGGAGCCCCTAAAAACTGTAATTTTGTGCGGCGCACGCCTCCGCGCTGCGCTCAATTGTTGGCGCGCGCATTTGTCTTTCGCGCCGTTGTCTATGAACTGTTGTGAGAAACCAGATTGAATTTCTTCACTGGAGTGCTGTTTAAGCTTGCACATGTTCTTTACACAAAGTGTTCCGTAGTAGATCTTATCGGTGTTTCTATTTAAATACAAGACTGCTAATGCAGGCCGCTTGGGCCGAAACATGTACATTGAGAGAATAAAAGCAGAGTTGTGAAACAAACCAGCTCACGTGTTTTCTTTGGACATCTCCACTGTTTGTTTGTGATTGACTCGTGGAGGTGACTCTCCTGTTTTGCACGTCACTTCTTCCTGGAGCATGTTATCTTGTCCAAGGACTACAGTATTATCAGCTCTACATCACGAAAGTTGCACATGTAATTACCTTTCGAAAAAGCAGAAGCAAAATTTCATTGGCATTTGTATCCACGGTGTGTTTCAAAGAGATAGGATGTACACACTTACTTTTTTTCTGACTCTAGGTAAAAAGTTGTCACTGGCTTTCCCACAGCTAGACCGCTTGAAAATTGCTCTCTGTATTCAAACTGCAAAAACAGCTTAACAGTATGGTTTATATTCTGGTTTGTTGTTTTGCTTTTTTTTTTTTTTTTATAGTGCTTTATGAAATGTTTATATAATCTTTTTCCCAGAACCAAATGATTTAGAACATAAGGCTCTTGTTAGAGGATTAAATATGAACTACTGTCTCTTAGAGCATTTCTGGGAGCCACATTCTGTGGTGTATGCAATCCAGAATAATTGGACTCTCGCACTGACTGAGCAGTTAAAAAAAAATATCAGTTGTCTCCTTTGTTGGCTGACAAACATGAAAACTCATGAGGTAAAGCTGGTTTGGAGCATAGCATAGGCATAATGTATGGTTTGAGGGAACAGTTCTCGTTATAATTAAAGCTAAATATTCTACTGAATTATTAACTTTGGATTTTCAAGTTTCATTCAGAAACTGATTTATAGTATGCTAATGCAATCAGCATAGTTTCCTGTAATTGTTTTAAAGGTATGCCATGTGCAGCCTGAAACTACACTTGCACAGGATACTCCATATAAACTGCTGGGCAGAGCCATCCGGAAATATATTAATATTTAGGATAGAGTGCTGAGACAATGACACATTTCAGTGAATTTACTACTGTCTCTTCTTTTTTCCTTCCTTCAAATTTGTCGGCAGATTACAGATTAGCTCGTGTCACGAATGTAGTTTAAACCAGACAATTAAATATGAACAAACTCATGCAGATTAGATTTTTGTTTCCAGACCTCAAACACCCAAGACAATACTTATTTTGTTTTGTGCCCTTACTGGAGTGACGTGTTCATCATTGGTCTGGTTTTATTACTTTTAGTGCAGGTAAGACCCAAATTAACCAATTGTTGTGCTCTAATTAAATTATTAAGAAGAGAACTTAACTTATAGCCCGACATCTAACCAGCCACTTCAATGGCAAGTTTCATCAGGAGCGGATACTCTTCATAATTCCTAATTCCTAATTATCTTGGAATCTAAGCGATATGGGTCATTTGTACTTGTCAAGAATTCTTCTGTTTTTTGAGGATTTAGTTTCACTTTATTTTGATTAAGCCTTTAAAAGATCTATCTACCCACTATTTTAAGTTCTTGTAAACCGTGTCGAACTCCATTCTCATGGAGATGATGCGGTATATAAACTTAAGGTTTAGATTAGATTAGACATTTGTTCAGATTTATAATGGTTTTGTTGGGGTCTTCTGAACCAAGAGGGTCTTCTAATTGTACATTGTTAATGTATGAGTAATAAATGAACTGATAGTCACTGGAAATTTTTCTTAGTAGGGCATGTACATATTGGATAGAGTAGGTACTCCACAGGAGAAAGAAAGCGTGGGGGAATAATAATGCTGCTTTCGGAGATATTGTTCATGAGGGATTTTGAAAAATTTGTATCATCATAGTATAAGGAAATTATTTGTGAGGTACCCCTTTTTGATGTTAGTGCCCTAGTAAGCTGAAATCTTAAAATTATACAGTATAAATAGCTATTGTGTTCTTCCTAAAATATATTAAAAAATTACAATTCCATTGTTCAATAAGATGTTATGTTAGAATGCTTCCACACTGGATCAATAAAATATGTTTATTTAGCATACCCAAAGTAGTTACTCTATAGATTTTTTTGATTTGACTTAGACTTTGTTTCTTTAGCTGCCAGGCACAGTTCTGTTCAAAGTGAATGTTAAACTTATGAAGTTACTAGCTCTGTCTCTGAATCCGTAAATGGAATTTCTCACCATATTCCTACTGTTCCCCTTTTGAGTGGGGTTTGTCATTCTATGATGAAAAGGCAGTCCAAATCCACTGTACAGAATGAATTCACAATTTCAGTCAAACATACAAGTAGGACACATGTGAGTAGGACTCTTGGACTCAACACGGCCGTGTTTCAGCAACAAGCCTGTGTCAGGAGTTGATTTGAGGTATTATGAGAATATAAATACACCAATAAAAAGCAAATAATCATATAAATGCCTTAAACAGGGTAAGAGATGTATATACATGTCTAGGCTAATTTAAAATCAAAACAATGTATAGAAAACATGAATATATAAAAATAAATAAACTAGTACAAAATAGTAAATATATATTGCATCATATAAGCAAATAAAAAAATATAAAACATATTGTATGTACATCTGTAAAGTATGTATACTGTATGTACATCAATAACAGGTGAATATTTTAAAATCAGGAATCTGCCTTATTATAAATAAATAAACATAAAATAATATTGAAGGATAAGTAAAAACAATTGAGGAATAATTATTAAGTAAAGCTAATACCCCCCATCCCCTACCCTTTTACTAAACTGCAATAGTGGTTTTAAGCACAGGGAGCCGCGCTGAATGCTCCATGCTGCTCCCGGCGCTCATAGAGTTCCTATGAGCGTTGGGAGCAGCACAGAGCATTCAGTGTGGCTCCCTGTGCTAAAAACCACTATTGCAATTTAGTAAAAGGGGGTAAAATGTCTCAAAAAAATTGAATTAATGGAGCATACCTTAATGTGAACCACATAACTTTTGAATGAGTGTAGCTAAAGAGCAGAGATTCATGGAAACTAGATGGGATAAGATGGAAAACGGCATTGAGCAAAAGGGGAAACTAAAACCTTGAGTGATAGATTGAGATCTTCTATTGTGTGTGCCACAGTTTTAGTAAAATTGAGAAGCCTTGGTGAACTAACTACCAAAAAATAAGGATTAAAACTGAGTGAGTGCAGGAAAAATGAGCAGATAATGAAGCGGCTAATGCAGTCAGTGCAAGCATAACAATTGAAAACTAATCAAAACTCTGCTAAGATCAAAGGTGCAGATTTTATAAAAAGACCGCAGAGCTGGAAAAAATAGTGCTTATGAAGAAACTTACTGAGCTGGAGGCTAATAGGAGAATACATGTCTCTTTCAACTGAGGCTGAGTTCATTCTGTATAGTATATTTGGACTGCCTTTTCATCATTGGAATAAAATTGTTTGTCCACTGGAATTTCCTGATTTTGCCCTCACTTCTTGTCTTTGCTGTTGCTTATACATACTTGTGAGGTGTGTATTTCCTTTATTTTTCATTCATGTGATCTAGAGATGACCTTCTTCCACTGGTTAGTGTCCAGGAAATCCCTGGTTATATAGGATTTGTGTCCATATACTTTAATGGCTTTTTCCTGTCATTGGTTATAAACAAATTAAAGTGGGTATAGTCCTGGCTTCACATTTTATGATTGGTCCAGCTTAATGAGATATGGTATAGGTAGTCATGGGAGGTTGGTCCTATGATGCAAAGACCTAATTAGCTTAAGCATATACAACCTATCATTGATCACCCAAGTGGGTAAGGATATTGAGTTACTGTGACTTTAAGATATACTCTCTATGGGGTTGAGTATCAAATATGTGCGGACAATATCATCTTTTTCTTCCTAGTGTGTGCATGGGGGGGAGTGAGTTAGAGAAACTGATGAGGGAAATTACCGGGTGGATGGAAAGCCAAGGACTGAGATTGAATGTAGAGAAGACGGAGGTAATTTTTGTGGGGAAATCTGATTGAGATAGATGGGCAAAAGAATTAAAAGTGATAGACGAGGTATTGCAAGTGAGGGAGTCAATGACAATTTGGGGAGTAAGATTGGACCCTGGGCTCACTTGCCAAGTGGCAAAGACAGTACAAGTATGTTTTGCACAGATACATTTATTGGATCGTGTGAAACCGATGCTTTCATCATTTGACTTTCATGCTGTTGTACAAGCAATGATTTGTCGTAGCTGGACTACTGCAATGTCCTGTACCTGAGAATAACCAAAACCAAGTGTAGGGCATTGCAGGTGGTACAGAACGCCATGGCTATATTGATAACAGGAACTCCTAGATATGAGCATATTACACCATTTCTCCGACAACTGCATTGGTTACCAGTCGTATTTAGAATCCAATACAAAGCAATTATGATTTATCACCAATTCTTATATGGCATGATCCCTGACTTCTTTAAGCCTAAGATGTCTGGTTATCAGCCGATAAGATCTTTGTGTTCTGAAAATTCTGTTTGTCACTCCTAAATATGCGGAAACCAATGCAATGACCTTTTTGTGTGAAGGGGTAAAACTGTGGAATGACCTTGTAGGGCAAATACAGAAATGCAATGATAGGAGTTCATTCAGCAAGTTGTTAAAAACTCAACTATGTGTTGAGGCATTTCTCCGAACATTGATTTTTATGGTTCTAAGAATTGAATCCTTCTGTTTCTGTTTGTCCTGATCTGTTTTATGTAAACCGTTTTGGTATAAAACGGGTATAGAAAAATTTTAAAATAAATAAATACTTAGGTATCATTGCACATCATGGTTCTTGCATGTCCCATGATCTACAGTACATTTAAGCTATGTATCAACATGTTCTGGTGCATCATCTTGTATCAATAATTCTGACAGCTCAGTTCCAATACTGTTCAGGCTTGGTTTGAACAGCTATGTAAATAAGCCTGATCAGGCCTGATATTCCTTTAGCTTTATAGGCCCCTAAAACCACCCCAGATTATGTCTAATTAAGCTCAGTTCCAATACTGTTCAGGCTTGGTTTGAACAGCTATGTAGATAAGCCTGATCTGGCCTGATATTCCTTTAGCTTTATAGGCCCCTAAAACCACCCCAGATCATGTCTAATTAAGCTCAGTTCCAATACTGTTCAGGCTTGGTTTGAACAGCTATGTAGATAAGCCTGATCTGGCCTGATATTCCTATAGCTTTATAGGCCCCTAAAACCACCCCAGATCATGTCTAATTAAGCTCAGTTCCAATACTGTTCAGGCTTGGTTTGAACATCTATGTAGATAAGCCTGATCTGGCCTGATATTCCTTTAGCTTTATAGGCCCCTAAAACCACCCCAGATCATGTCTAATTAAGCTCAGTTCCAATACTGTTCAGGCTTGGTTTGAACAGCTATGTAGATAAGCCTGATCTGGCCTGATATTCCTTTAGCTTTATAGGCCCCTAAAACCACCCCAGATCATGTCTAATTAAGCTCAGTTCCAATACTGTTCAGGCTTGGTTTGAACAGCTATGTAAATAAGCCTGATCTGGCCTGATATTCCTTTAGCTTTATAGGCCCCTAAAACCACCCCAGATTATGTCTAATTAAGCTCAGTTCCAATACTGTTCAGGCTTGGTTTGAACAGCTATGTAGATAAGCCTGATCTGGCCTGATATTCCTTTAGCTTTATAGGCCCCTAAAACCACCCCAGATCATGTCTAATTAAGCTCAGTTCCAATACTGTTCAGGCTTGGTTTGAACAGCTATGTAGATAAGCCTGATCTGGCCTGATATTCCTATAGCTTTATAGGCCCCTAAAACCACCCCAGATCATGTCTAATTAAGCTCAGTTCCAATACTGTTCAGGCTTGGTTTGAACAGCTATGTAGATAAGCCTGATCTGGCCTGATATTCCTTTAGCTTTATAGGCCCCTAAAACCACCCCAGATCATGTCTAATTAAGCTCAGTTCCAATACTGTTCAGGCTTGGTTTGAACAGCTATGTAGATAAGCCTGATCTGGCCTGATATTCCTTTAGCTTTATAGGCCCCTAAAACCACCCCAGATCATGTCTAATTAAGCTCAGTTCCAATACTGTTCAGGCTTGGTTTGAACAGCTATGTAGATAAGCCTGATCTGGCCTGATATTCCTTTAGCTTTATAGGCCCCTAAAACCACCCCAGATCATGTCTAATTAAGCTCAGTTCCAATACTGTTCAGGCTTGGTTTGAACATCTATGTAGATAAGCCTGATCTGGCCTGATATTCCTTTAGCTTTATAGGCCCCTAAAACCACCCCAGATCATGTCTAATTAAGCTCAGTTCCAATACTGTTCAGGCTTGGTTTGAACAGCTATGTAGATAAGCCTGATCTGGCCTGATATTCCTTTAGCTTTATAGGCTCCTAAAACCACCCCAGATCATGTCTAATTACTCGGGGGGTGGCAGACTGGCTTTGGCTGAGGGAGGCAGAGCAAGAGGGCTGGGGGGACTGAGAGAAGGTATTGGATTCATGAGGGGACTGAGAGGAAGAGGACTACTACTACTTATCGTTTCTATAGTGCTGCTAGATGTACACAGTGCTATACATTAAAATGGGTCACTTTACCTCTGGAGACAAATGAAAGATGTTGGACCTGTGGGATGGAGGGGAGGGGGCAGAGGAGAGGTGAAGTGAGGGATCTGCTCGACTGTGGATGAAAAAAGAGAGAACAAGTGTGAATAGAGAGAAAGAGATCCTGGACTGTGGAGGTTGGAAAGAGATGCTGAACTCACAGGGGATGCAGCTACCCAAACCCCGACGGCATGCTCCTTCTCAGGATATCCACAATGAATGGGCAGGAGAGAAATTTGCATGCAATGGAGCAGTACACATGACTATTCATTGTGGATATCCTGAAAACCTGACTGACTAGGGAGCCTCTGGGACAGGTTTGGGAGCCACTGCTACATATATATATATATATATATATACTGTACACTAGACTATAACTGCTGCTGGCAAATCTTCTTTCAAAGCTATATTTGTGGTCATTACTGGTAGTTTGTACATTTTTAGTCCAGTGCAGTTGGATGACTATTTTTGCAAACGGCAGCGAGGAAAGAAAAAAAAAAAAATGCCTTGTTATAAGAGCACATGCTAAGTGCTCGTCAAGCCAACAATTTGCTGTTATTGCTGGAAATGACAGCATTAGAGGGCACTTTCACAGAAGGGACATCTTCATTTTGACTTATAATTCACACATCGTAGTGAGAATTGCTGCTTATGAGGTAGTGAAGTGTGAAATCTTTTTTTCTTTAAATTTCCCATGCCCTTCTTGTACAGCTGCATTTTCTAACAGAACCACATCAAAAATTTATACACACTGGGTGCACATAGATTTTTGTGCACAGTAGGGGAGCATCTTTACCTTTATTTTTAAAAATAAAATCAAATGATAATGGAAGTTTGTAAAGATGGCATACTGGTTTGACCTTTATGATTTTGTGAAATGCTTGAACATGCTGAAGGCATGTTACCTCAGAGAGTAATTGAAGAAGGGGGGTAGCATCCAATTCTGGACAATAACAAAGTGGGTTTATCTGGATAGGATTTGTTTGGTCATAACAAGGGCTTTAGAAATTGGCCAATGACACAGGAACTGGCAAACCCTCTGGATTCGTATGAAAATTTTCAGCTCAGAAAGAAGGATGCCTGGGGGCTTCATGTCACACCTCCTACCTCCTGCCACTTGGGATAGACTCAGATCCTACATAGTCTAAAACCACAAATCTGGCCCACGTGGCAGAAATGCAGCTATTCTCCTAAAAGGCAGCAGATGGGTGAGGGAATCAGTGGGAATAAAGACTGATTAATATTCTAAGTGATTTAAGCAGAAGGAGAGGCTCCAGCCCGCTTAAATCTCATCCAGCAGATCAGCCACTGATATGCAGTGGCACTTAACTAGCAGTGGTTGAAGTAGGTCAGAGAGGGACTTTCTGAGGTCATAGTCAGGGAGGAGCTGGCAGCTATATGGGTGCCACAAGTGTTCAGTATGAATGCCCGTATAGCTAAGTGACTGAGAGCCATTTTCGATAAGATGCCTTAAGAGTATTACAACAGAGATACAAACTAAGGCTGTGTAACCCAAGCCTAGCCACTACAGTCATTCATAATTACACTGCCTTCATATTACCAATTCACAATCTCTGCTCTCCTATTTCATGCCAATTACTCTCCTTGCCAGCATATATTCCTCCCCCTGGTTTGCTGACTACTTGAGAACTAAGGAAAGGAGAAAGAAAATGGTAGAAATCCAGGCTTAACAGTGATATATCCAAATGGAAGGAACTGCATGAAGAATATAAAAAAGTCAGTAGTCATCAGACTGATCTTGAAAAAACCCACACTTGACCCTTATGAGCTCAGCAACCTACAATTCTTCTCCAAGATCCTGGTTCACCTCCTTTCTAAATACTAGATCCCAAAGCGTACTGCTCAACAATGCACTATTGAAACCAAAACTGATCATATATGGTGTTCCATAGGGGGCTCTACTATCCCTCCCCCTCTTATTTAATCTCTACATTAGACCTGTCCTAGACATAGCCCACAAATATCAAATACAGATTCACTCCTTTGTGGATGACATCCAACTATACCTACCACTAGGAGAAAACCATGATGCTCATATCAGAAAACTCCTAAACTGCCTATCGAAAATCAAAAACTACATCAACAAATTACAACTAAACACCTCCAAAACAGAACTCCTTCAGATCTGCAAAGAACACTGCAACTGCACCCGCCCCTCACTACACAGGGACTCAACTACAATAACTGCAAAAGACTAAGGGGCTCATAATCAAAACAAAAAAATGTCTAAAAAGTGGCCTAAATGGGTACTTGGATGATCAAAAAGCCTGATCGTCCAAGTACCCATAACCAAAGCTGGTTTTAGACGTATCTATAACCTGCTTAGGCCTTTCCCCTGCCTCTAAACACATAGAGCGAAAAGAGGTGTTTTTAGAGGTGGGGAAAGGGCGGGTGTTGGGCCAACCTAGACTTAGGTATAACCAAAGATTTAGGCAGGTTGCATAGTCGGCACTTATACGTTTTGACTTAGACCAAGTCAAAACAGGTATAAGTGCTGAAAAAGGGGCCGCTGAGCTGATTGCGGCTGCCGCGATCAGCTCAGTGGCCCCAGAAACTTGCCTACCCCCTACTACAACGATCACGGCAGGAGAGATGGCTCATCTCTCCTGCTGCGATTGCGATCGCCCACCTCACCAAACCGCGGCACTTCGGGGTGAGGATCGGGGCAGGGGAGTGCCGCGGTTGGGCCCATGTAGTGGTGGAAGGAGTCCGGGGAGTGGACTGGCTGATCGACATGGGGGGGTTTCCAGCAGGAGGGATTGGTCATCCCTCCCGGCGATCTACAGAGGGGAGTAGAGGGGTCTGGCAGGAGGGACTAGGCATCCTTCCTGCCGCAATCATGAGGGAGGGGGGTGTCGGGAAGGAGGGACTAGTCATCCCTCCTGCTGTGATCATGAGAGGGGATGGACGGCTTTGACAGCTAAATTTACCGCAGCAGGGAGATCCCTTGCCACGGTAAGCGCAGTGGCTGTGTTTATTTTCAACCTGATTTTCTAACCAGCGTCTGTAACATGGACGTCAGTTAGAGAATTGGGTTCTTTTTTAGGCGGGCTTAGGCGCAATTCTGCATAAGATGCCCGTTGGCTTCTGAAACTGGACATCCTATACAGATTCTGGGCCTTAGTGTCTGGGTCTTGTAAAAGGAATTTTTAGTTGAGAGTAAAGTCCTAAAGAGAATTATAATGGTTAATTTTAGCTGGATTCATGAGCCTACTTGATTTGAAAAGAGAAGCTGTGTTTGATTTAGTGGTATTTTGTTTATTACTTCTGTGCTGAGGTGTTTAGCCTGTGTGATTTGACAGAGGGAGGTATACATATATATATATATATATATATATATATATATATATATATATATATATACTAGTCTTATAGCCCATTACATTAACGGGTGCTAGAATATATGTGTGTGTGTCTCTCTTTCTTTCTTTCTCTCTCTCTCCTTAGCCACTTTCTTTCTTTCTGTCTTTCTTTTTCCTTGGCTGTCCATCACCACCCCTTGCCTGCTCCCCCTGTCCATTCTCCCTTCCTTTTACCTCCCCTGTGTCCACCACCACCCCTTCACAGGTCTCCTTATGCAGCAGCAGCCCTTCTCCCTTTGTTTTACCTCCCCCCTGTCCAGCAGCACCTTCCTTCTCCCCCTGTCCAACATTAGGCCTCCGTTCCTTTTTCTTCACCCCCCCCTGTCCATCAGCACCTCTTTCCTTCTCCCCCTGTCCAGCAGTAGGTGTCCCTTCCTTTTTCTCCCCCCTCCTCCTTCTTATCCCTATGATACACTTACCTTGCTCTGCCCGTGATCAGAGGCTCCCGACAGCCGCCCAGTTGCACCCATTGGAAAAGTTCCCTCTGCGGCATCCCGCACCCCTCCTGACGCGACTCCCGCTGTCCCGCACCTGCCCCTGTGTCTTTCTTCTTGTCATTCTGTGTCCCTTCCTCCGTCTGTCTGTCCAAAGCAGCATTTCCTCCCCCCAAACCAATTCCCTGTGCACCTGCCCCTGTGTCTTTCTTCTTGTCTTTCTGTGTCCCTTCCTCTGTCTGTCTGTCCAAAGCAGAATTCCCTCCCCCCACACCAGTTCCCTGTGCACCTGCCCCTGTGTCTTTCTTCTTGTCTTTCTGTCTTCCTTCCTCCCTCTGTCTGTCTGTGCAAAGCTGCATTCCCTCCCCCTTCCATTTCCCTCCCCCCACACCAGTTCCCTGTGCCTGCATTAGCGTTTCCTCTACCCTCTTTCCCTTCCCACAGTCGCGACTACAAACACGGGCCCGAGTCCTTTGCCGCCCCCCTTCCCTTCCCGCGGGCCCGACTACACATGGCGATTCAAGCAGCGTGTGCTGCAGTCTTCACATGCTGCTTGAATCGCTTCTACTGGCCTGATTTACTCTGGCACGTCCGGAGCAAATCAGGGCAGTAGAAAGGGCCGAAGCAGCGTGTGAAGACAGTCGGCAGTCGGGCCCGCGGTAAGGGAAGAGGGGGGTGTGCGGCAAATGACAGTGAAAAGTTGCTGGGCTCCTCGGTGGGGGCGCTGAGTGGCCGCGATCCCTCTATTCCCAGACCCCCCCCCCCCCCCGGAGGAACGGAAATCGATTTGCTGCCATTTTGAAGATCGTTCTGCCCTGCTCCTTGCTTAGTATATTTTTAAGTTGAAAGACACGGTGGTGGCGGCTCCTCTCAAGATCCCCGACTGCATTGGACTTCCGACGCAGGTGGGGATCCTGAGATGAGGCGCTGCCTCGTCTTTCAACTTAAAAATATAGTAAGGCAAGGAGCAGGGCAGAGCGAAGAACATTGATTCCCATAAGATCATCAGCCTCGGGGGAGGCGAGAGGACTTCAGGCAAGGAGCAGGGCAGATCAAAAAACAGCACGGGCCGACAGCCGCCGTGTCCGACATCCGTCTCGGGGGAGGAGAGAGAGTGTTTCGGTCTGAGATGCTGTAATTCTCACGGAAAACGGACGCACGCGATGGAACTGCGCATGTGCGGCCTAGCGTTTTATTATATTAGATTTTTTTTTTTTTTTTTAAATATATGTTGTACCATTAAGGTTACATATATAAAACTAGTACTGAGTAATTCTGGGTTTGTTTGGGTTTTTTATTTCTGCTGACTGAATATAAAAGGTTTAATTGAACAAAGTATAAAGCTGTGCAGAGGTGACAGCTGTCTCCTAAGTTTTATTGTTTTGTGAGTCTGTCCAGTATTTTTTAAAGAACATTTGAGGACAGTTGAAAATTGGTGTATGATCTTCAGTTTTTATTAAATTGTTGGTCAATAAAATTGTTTTAAAAGAAGCATTTTATTTTTAACATTGGAATCTAGACTTGAGAGCTGAGATAGAATTTTTCCTTGACACTGAAAGAGATTTTATTAAGTTGTAGGTGGGTACAAGCATAGGGAAAACTTAATTATCTATTATTTTTTTTTATTTTACTTAGGTAGCTAGTGTCCACAGTAAAATTGTCTCCAATTAGAACAAGTTATAGGAATATAGGATCTTACCTTTTTGTGTTATTAAAGGTAGGGAGTAGGTGTAGTGGTTTGTTTTTTTTAAGCTGCTACATTTTCTAAGAGCACTGGTGTCCAATGGTTCCCATCAACAGAAGAAGAAAGAAAAAGAAGAGAACTACATACTTACCTGTTGATACTTAAAGGAATCCAGTTTTGGAAAACCACATTAGAATACCTGTAAGAGACAAAACCACACAAAGACTCAAATTCTTATAAAATAGATTTAGACTGATTATTTAAATCCTTGTACTTATCTGATTTTGTTGGAGGTATTATATAGTGAGAAAGTACTTACAGAATTTCTTAAAAGTAGAAACAGTAGGAATTCTCTCTCAGGAGGAGAACTAGGGTTACACGAAGCTCCTAACTTTTTTTTCTCCACCCTAAATCCAACCCCTGTTGTAACTTACTTTTATGCTCTCAAATTCAGATGTTCCGTGAAATTTTGAGTATACAAGGGGGCCGCAGAAAAGTTCTCAGCTCAACCAAGAAGAGAATGATGTGGAGCCATGAAACTTACAATTTATTTCATACTTTTCTTGACACTTTTCGTTTCATTTCATATCATTGAAACAAAAAGTGTTAAGAAAAGTGTGGAATAACTTGTAAGTTTCATGGCTTCACATCATTCTCTTCTTGGTTGGGCTGAGAACTTTTCAGCAGCCCCTGGTACATTTAAGCACCCATCCCTAAATTTTCAAAGAAGTCATTTTAGGAGTGTAATTCTCAAAATGAGATGCATAAATCTTTTGAATATCGGGAGTCTCCTTATTTGTGTCATAGATTTTCATATTAAATAAAGCACATTTGGGGGCAATGATGAGTAGACAATGTTAAAGTGAAACACTCAAAGAGATTTCATTAATATATCATACACAGGGGCTCATTTTCAAAAAAGAAAACCATCCAAAATGTGGCATAGAGGGGCAGATGGACGTTTTTTCTCGCCAAACCCTTCCAATTTGCTATTTTTAAAACCTATTTTCTAGATGGATTTCTATGGTGTTTGTCCACAGTGCATCTAAATCTCAAAGGGGCATGTTAGAGGTAGGGTCTGGGCAGGACTAGACCAGTCTTAATATTTGGATGTTTTTGTGCAATAATCAAAACATCTAAGAATACGTCCAGGGCACAGTTTAGATGTTTAGGGCTAGACCTGTTTTAAGAACAACCAAACAGGTTCCCAAACTAGCAGGATGACCACTAGAAGGATGAAGGCATGACCTACCTCCCCCAGTCCCCCAGTGGTCACTGAACCTTCCCATCGCCCAAAGATGTGAATGAAACAGTACATACCTGCCTGTATGATAGCTTCAGTCCTATTACTGTAGAGCAGCAAGCAGGTTCCTATAGTAGCCTGGTGGACGGTGTAGTGAACCACAGAGATGGGGGACTCAGGCCCTTACTCCACTCTAACCACTACACTTAGGGTAGATTATGAGAGCCTTCCAAACCCCATCCTAATCCCACTGTACCCATATATAGATGTGACCTGCAGGTATAAGAGCTATTGGTGTGGTGTACAGTTGAGTATAATGGGTTTTGGGTGGGTTTTGGATGGCTCACTATACAATATAAAGGGGCTATGCTGAGATGTGTACCTGGGATTTGTTATGTGTTCACTGCAGTGCCCCCTAAGGTGCTCTGCTGGGATGGCTGTGTGGCCAGTTTACTAAAAATGCAGGCCCCTCATACATCCCAAAGGCTTGTTTTGTGTGTTTTGGGAAAAACAAGATAAGATATTTTGCAGTTTTGAAAATGGGTATGTCTGCTAGTGTACTGGAGTTTTGTGCATTTTGCACCAAAAATCTAGACTCGGATTTAGGCGTCATATCGAAAATACCCTTCAAAATATACAAAAATGGCATAATACTGCCTGCACTCATTATAACAGTCCATTGTTTTTGTGTAGATTCTTCTCAGGGCTCTACAGATGGAGTTTTCATTTTTGAAGAATTTTCTGAAGACAACAGAACTTCTCGGGGATATGACGCAATTGTAGTGGAGCAGTGGACTGTCCTGGAAGTAAGTGTAGAATTCATTTCTGAATCAGCCTTACATTGGTATTGTATAGTGTTTATTTAGATTTAGCCTATGCCTTTTTGTTGGGGTTCATTGGGAGGGCATTCCCTGTCCCTAGAGGGCTTACCATCTAAAGGCCTCATTTAATACAGTGCCTTAGCCAGTTATGCATCGATGCACAGTAACATGCGTTAAACCTAATTAAGTGCATAATTAGTAAATAGCCTCTGTTCAGAATGAAGGAGCTTGCATTATATTGCATTAATGCATGTTAGTTGGTTAGCACACATTTTTAAATGAGACTCTAGGTTTGTGCCTAAGGCAACAGAAGATGAAATGGCATGCCCAGGGTCACAAGGAGCATCAACAGGATTTGAACTCGTTTCCCTGTTCTTAGCTTGCTGTTCTTACTAGTAGGTGATCCTCCGGTGCTCTATAAGAGTATAACAAAGTAACTGACAACAGATAAAAAACAGCAAGGTCCATCTAGTCTGCCCAGAAAAGTGGCTAGGTCTGTACTGCCACTCTGTGCACGTAACCGCCCATTTTTTGTACTCTAGTTGTGTGAATCATTTATGTTTTGAGTCAAAATATCCTATACTTTTATTCCATCCTCTTGCAATATAAGGATTCTGTGTTTATTCCACACCTTTTGGAATTAGAACATAAGAATAGCCTTACTGGGTCAGACCAAAGGTCCATCAAGCCCAGTAGCCCGTCCTCACGGTGGCCTATCCAGGTCACTAGTACCTGGCAAAAACCCAAGGAGTAGCAACATTCCATGCTATCGATCCAGGCAAGCATTTTTACCCCCCATTACCTTCTGCAGAAAAGCATCCCAGGCATAAAATGGTTTGGTGACAAGAATTGGATAAAGAAGATTTAAGCGTTTGAATTGCGGACTTTGCACTGTGGACTTTTTAAAATATTTTTTTCACGTGGGGATTTCACGTGGAACATCTGTATCATCTTTGAGATATGTGCTTTATTTCTTATGAACATACGTTTGATGTATTCTTTTGAACATTCTTCTTTGCCCCTAACCATTGGGCTGGCTTGGTTGGGCTGGTGCTATGATGTGACAAGTATATCAATGCCTGCCTGGTTGGTATACAGTACTGAGCACTTCACCTAATATTTCTTTGCTATGTGAGATTTTTCCTTTGTTGTTTGAATTGAAAAATCTAAAATTATTATTGTTTTGGTTTACTCCTACATTTTTGCTATTTTCATTATTGGTGACAATTCACCATGCGTCAGTTCATCACTGAGACACTTCATCACTGCAAAATTTGCCTTCTTGTCACAGTGCTCAGTTGTATTCATGTAATCCTCGTAGTATTTTTGAGGCCTTTTATGTGCATAAACAGGGCTTAAGTGTGAAAAATCCTTTACAAAATTACCACTTTAGAGGATAACTATAAGAAGAGACCTTGATTTAGGTGACAAGAACACTGTTGCTCTGTGCCTAAATATGAGCCTCGTGAAAATTTTATGTGGATGTTTTACACCCCTCTCTTTTATAAAGCCACTCATGGGAATTCTAGGAGCATCGGAGTTAATACCACCTTGGCTGGCGATAAAAAAAGCCTAATTCAGCTTCGTTAAAGGGGGGGAGGGGGTTAGTGAGGCTCATATGTAGGTGCAAAATAGAAGGCACCAATGTGCACTGGCACTTCCAGGTTCCTGTGGACATGCACACAAAAAAGCCAGCACACTCCCCCCCCAGCCCCATTTACCTCAACTTTTCCACGTATATCATTTGAATGCATTTAGCTTGAATACCCAATGAACTGTCACTTTACAAGGTGCAAGAAAACTTTTATTTTTCTCCAGACCTGAGCCTGTTTCCTGACATGCTCAGGGAAGGCAAAACAATTGCTTAATTCTTAGAGCATCAATTCAGTTCCACATTTCAGTCTTCATTTATCACAGAACTTCACTCACTCCTAACACTGAGTTCCACAATATTCAAATTAGTGAGGTTGGTTTAAATTAGACAGCACCTTTAACATCCAACTCTTCAATATATATAGCAAGCTTCTCCTCCTGCCAGTCTCTCTCTGGAAACCTCTTGTCAGCCATCACCTTGGCACTTTTAAATGCCTCCCCTTCTCTTCCAAGGCTTCCGTCTAGCCCACAACTAGGAAAAGTTTCTTTGTGGAGGTTTCTTCCACAGGGACCTCTCCTTCTGGGACTCAGCAGGGTTGCTGAACCCAGTGCATCCTGGGACCTTTAGTTTATCCTCTCTTGGGCTAGCACCTCCTGCTGCCCAGTGGTACAACTGCAGTCCCAGTGAGGGAGAATCTTTGATTCCTTCACAATTAGTCACAATTTTGTTTTTTTGAGGGGCTGATAAATTTGAATCACTAGACTCAGGCAGGCCAACTTTATTTCAAGGGATTGATTTAGCAAAAATGTACCGTATATGCTTAAATATAAACTGATCCGAATATAAGCCAAGGTGACCTTTTTCTCCCCCAAAAAGAAGGAAAAAATGATGACTCAAATATAAACTAAGATTAGAAATTTGGGTGATCCTGGTGAGCCAGACTACAAAAACTTGGGAATATCCACTGTTTTTTTCTAGGTTAAGCAGCATAAAATCTGTTTTATTTTTTGGGGATCTTCCCAGAAAATTGTGACCTGGATTAGCCGCTGCTGGAAACAGGATACTGGGCTTGACAGACCTTTAGTCTGTCCCAGTATGGCAACTCTTATGTTCTTGATTAAGAGAATAGACAGCAAAATCTGATGTCACTTTCCATGTGAACTAGGAATATAAAAAACAGACCTGAATTCTATAATTACAAACACTGATTTACATTGAGGGATGATCATCTAAGAATAAACAATTAATAGAATGTAAACATATTGTAAAAAAAAATAAAAATAAAAATAAAAAACATCAAAAATCTTGCTGTACATCATAGCAGTTTCCTGGGAAACAATAGGAAAATTGTGTTGTTTTAATAGTTATTCAATATTTCACAGCACAGGACCTCTAAGTTTGGACTTCTTTAAAGACTTTTAAAAAAAATTTAATTGATGCTACCCCACTTCCTCTTTGTCCTTCTACTCACGAGCAAGTTAATTATAAACCATTCTGATATTTAAACAGGCATGGAATTAGAAATCAGATATTCTCCTCCCCCAGCCAGCATCGTGCTTACCGTTGGTACCAAAGAAACTTGCTGTTGAACACCAGCATGCCTAGCCTCCATACAGCAACCCCCCCTCCTCCAATATGAACATTGGCGCCCCTATCCTCCGTGCACATGCCCCCCCCTGTGATGAACCCAGATACCGCTATCCTCTGTGCACACAAACCCCCACTGCTGCCACCCTCTTTAATGCAGGCCCCCCTTTCCAACATTGCGCTTACCATTAGTACTGGAAACCTGCTGCTGCCATCAGTGCTGTATTCTGATCCAGTCCGGGCCTTGAGCATCTGTGCATGCTCAAAGCCTGCCAGCTCCCTCCCCCTCCAAGATTCTCAGAGAAGGCGGGAGCAGACAGGCCTTGTCATGCACAAATGCTCAAGGCCCTGCAGCGGATCAGAATATGGCATTGACGGCGGCAACAGGTTTTCAGTACAAATGGTAAGTGTGATGGGGAGGGGGGAATGCATGGAGGAGGGTGGAGGTGGTGGGGGATTGTGTGCACGGAGGCTAGCAGCACCGAGGTTCATCACAGGGGACATGTATGGAGGATAACCATGCTGGTGTTCAGCGGGAAGAGCAGGGGGGTATTGTTCTATTGAAGATTGCAGCACTGCTGGTCATCAGTAGTTGAATGAAGGACAGCCGCACCATCGGCCGGGTGGTAGCTCAAATATAAACCGAGACCCCCATTTTTTAGGACCAAAAATCTCAGTTTATATTCAAGTATATACGGTATTTGCTGATATAGACAAATACCATATATACTCGAATATAAACTGAGATTTCAAGTCTTCCCCTGCTCTGTAGTACTCTGCCTAGGGTTACCAGATTATAGTTAAATAAAATATGGACCCATAGCCCCTCCCCCAGGCCATCCCAGTTCTGCCTGATTATGCCAACATCATGCTTCAGCATCGCCCCCCAGTCCCACCCTTTCTACCTGTTCTCATCAGTCGGGAGGCCATGCGCAGATGCAATGTGAAGAAGAAGCTTTTCAAAACCTGGATAAAGTGCTGGGTTTTGAAAAGCTGTCCGGATGCCTGGACATGCCCTCTAAAAAGAGGACGTATCTGGGTAAATCTGGACATCTGGTAACCCTAACTCCGCTCCCCTCTCCCAGACTACCTTAAGCCCTGGTGGTCCAGTGGTAAACTGGAACAGGAGTTATCCTTCCCGCTTCCTGTCCTGGCTAGTTCTGCTCCACCCTGCCTCCCTCCCAACCTCGGACTCATCCACAGCCTACCTTTGACATATTGATGGTCCAGAGGTGAACCAGGACAGGAGCAATGTTCCTATGCTCCTGCCCCATGCAGACTCGCTGTTGAAAATGGCTGCCCTGATTTCCCATAGCAACCTCGCAACTCCAGTTCATCTCTGGACCACCAGGGCATCAGAAATAGGACCATAGGGTGGGAAAGAGGTGGGTTGGAGCAGAGCTGGCTGGGTGGATCACCAGGGCTTAAGGAAGGCCTGTAGGAGGCTTTCAATGGCTTGGGCCTGGGGTGGCCAGGCTGGGTCTGGAGCTTGGGCTGAGGTGGCCAGGCTGGGAAGGTAAGATTATTGGTGCCCAGAGAGGGGGAGGGGTGGGAGAAAAGAGAGAGATCATTAACATACTTGCATATAAACTCTTTGTTTATATTCGAGTCGACCTTTTTCTCTTCTTTTGGGGAAAAAAGTTACCTCAGTTTATATTCGGATTGGTTTATATTCGAGCATATACAGTAATATTATAGCCCACTGTTCTTCAACCACCAGTCCGCAGGAAATTTCTGCCGGCAAGATTAAAGTGACCATAGGTCTGTTTTCAGACCTCCTGTCCCGTTGTCCCCACACACAGCTTCGGGACAGCGTCCCGAAGCTAAGCTCTGGGATAACGGGACAGGCGATCATTTCCTGTCCCTCCCTCCTTCCTTTCCCCGGGTCCCCTTCTCTTACTGCCCTGCCGCTGCTGCTAAAGCTGACAGGAAGTCTTTTTCCCAACGTCAATTCTGACATCGGAGAGGACGTTCTGGGCCAGCCAATCGCTGCCTGGCTGGCCCAGAACGTCCTTTCCAATGTCAGAATTGACGTTGGAAAGAAGACTTCCTGTCAGCTTTAGCAGCAGGGCGGTAAGAGCAGGGGAAAGGAAGGAGGGAGGCTTTTTTTTTTTTTTTTTTTTGCGGGGCAGGGAGGGAAGGAGGTAGGCAGGCAAGCGGGCTGGCTTTGGCCAGGGAGGGAGAGAGAGAGGTAGACAGGCAGGCAGGCTGGCTTCGGGGGTGGGGGTGGAACAAAGTGTGGAAGGCAGTGAGAGGGACATAGGAAGGAGGCACAGGGGGCACTAAAGAGATATGAAGGAGGCACTGGGGACATTAAAGACAGGAAGAGGCACTAAGGACATGGGAAGGAGGCACTGGGGGCACTAAAGACATGGGATGGAGGCACTGGGGACACTAAAGACATGGGAAGGAGGCACTGGGGAACTAAAGACATGGGAAGGAGGCACTGGGGGCACTAAGGACATGGGAAGGAGGCACCGGAGGCACTAAGGACCAGTGTTCCCTCTAAGCGGGCGGGTGTTGTGAGCAAACTTTTTTCACTGTGAGCTAAAAATATCGGGCGCCAGCAAGTTATGAGCCAAATAAATATGTTGTCAAAGTTGCTGATACATGAGGACGAGGTATTCAAAGGAATTTTAGGCCTACACGCTAAATTAAATAACGTTAAATAATATTTTTAAGAACACAGAAATTGTAGGGATGAAATGATATCTTAATAAATGTTTTACAACAAATGTAGTTATGTCTGTTACATCCATATGTGTAAACTGTAAATTAAAAACAGTCCAGAAGACAATACGTTTGATGCTTTCAATTTCTAGACCAGTGTTTTTCAACCTTTTTTGGGCAAAGGCACACTTGTTTCATGAAAAAAATCACGAGGCACACCACCATTAGAAAATGTTAAAAAATTTAACTCTCTGCCTATATTGACTATATATAAAGTAATTCTCTTGAATAGGAATCAAATAAACACAAAGAAAGTATTTTATAATTACTTTATTATGAAATAAAAATTATAAAAATTATAAAATACTTTATTCAGTGCGAAACCTGGGCCTGTTTGGCTGAACACAAAGCTGATATTCTGGCTGGAATGGAAGAAAGACACACACGTAGCTCTTCGTCAACAGCTCTCAGTCTCTCTCTGTATTTGGTTTTTATAGCATACAAAAATAGACAAATATACCCTCCATCCTTTTTATTAAACCACAATAGCAGTTTTTAGCGCAGGGAGCTGCGCTGAATGCCCAGCACTGCTCTTGACGCTCATAGGCTCCCTGCGCTAAAAACCACTATTGCGGTTTAGTAAAAGGGGACCATATTGTAAAATATAGACAGCAGATATAAATTCAGAACTGTGCATAGTAAGTGAAGGGAAGTTTTCATCTCTGGGAATTTACCCAGTTAACTATTAAGTTATTTGGGCAAATTCCTTTGAAAACTGTGGTAATACTGCCTCCACTTTGCTAAATTTAAAATAAAATCATTTTTCCTACCTTGTCTGGTGATTTCTGGTTGCACTTTCTTCTTCTGACTGTGCATCCAATCTTTCTTCCCTTCTATCAGCCTGTATGCTTTCTCTCCTCCACACCTCATTCCCTCCCCCAACTTTTTCTTCCTCTCTCCCTGACCTTTCTTTCTTTTTTTCTGTTTCTCTTCTTTCCTTCTGTTTCCCTGCCTGCCCCCTTTCTTTCTTTCTCCCAGCCTCCTGTCCAGCAGTAACTCTCTTCCCTTCCTCCCCTCCCAGCAGCATCTCTCCGTCTCCCTCTCCAGTAGCAGCTGTCCCTTTTTTTTCCTTGCCCAGCAGCTTCCCAGATTCCTTTCCCTCCTCCCCTCCCAGAAGCATCTCTCCTTCTTCTCCCTCTCCAGTAGCAGCTGTCCCTTTTTTTATCTTGCGTGGCAGCTTCCCAGATTCCTTTCCCTCCTCCCCTCCCAGAAGCATCTCTCCGTCTCCTTCTCCCTCTCCAGTAGCAGCTGTCCCTTTTTTTCCTAGCCCAGCAGCTTCCCAGATTCCTTTCCCTCCTCCCCTCCCAGAAGCATCTCTCCTTCTTCTCCTTATCCAGTAGCAGCTGTCCCTTTTTTTCCTTGCCCAGCAGCTTCCCAGATTCCTTTCCCTCCTCCCCTCCCAGAAGCATCTCTCCTTCTTCTCCCTCTCCAGTAGCAGCTGTCCTTTTTTTTCCTGGCCCAGCAGCTTCCCAGATTCCTTTCCCTCCTCCCCTCCCAGATGCATCTCTCCTTCTCCTTCTCCCTCTCCAGTAGCAGCTGTCCCTTTTTTTTCCTGGCCCAGCAGCTTCCCAGATTCCTTTCCCTCCTCCCCTCCCAGAAGCATCTCTCCTTCTCCCTTTCCAGTAGCAGCTGTCCCTTTTTTCCCCTGCCCAGCAGCTTCCCAGACTGATAGTGGTTTTCTCCCCTCCCAGCAGCTCTTCTTACTTCCCAGCGCAGCGATTCACGAAGGCAGCCTCGGGTCCTTTGTTGTGTCGCGCCGCCTCTGAGGAAAGAGGAAGTTGCATCATCAGAGGCAGCCGCGACTCAGCAAAAGCCCCGAGGCTGCCTTCGTGAATCGCTGCGCTGGGAAGTAAAGGAGAGCTGCAGAGAGGGGAGAAAGCCACTGTCGGAGGCTCCCCAAGATCTCTCCGGCCCAGCGCACGCTTCCGATGCTGATGCAGGAAGTTCAAATGAGTCAATCTTGCCGGTCCTGCGCTGTGACGAGAAACTTGTGCGCTGCGACCTAATATTTTGTGCGCCAGCGCACGCCAGCGCAGCTTAGAGGGAACACTGCTAAGGACATAGGAAGGAAAAAGGGAGGGAATAGAAAGGGACAATTCTTGGGCCTGAGTGCAGAAAGAAAGAAATGAAAGAAAGGATACACAGACAGAAGGAAACGCAACCAGAGACTCATGAAATCACCAGACAGCAATCTGAAGCCATCTGCACAGTGCGCAGCAGCCTCGAAAAAAGCCAACAGGATGCTGGGCATCATAAAGAGGGGCATAACAACCAGGACGCGGGAAGTCATCATGCCATTGTATCGAGCGATGGTGCGTCCACATCTGGAATACTGCGTTAAGTATTGGTCGCCGCACCTCAAGAAGGACATGGCGGTACTTGAGAGAGTCCAAAGGAGAGCAACGAAACTGGTAAAAGGGCTGGAACACTGCCCATACGCCGAGAGGTTGGATAGGCTGGGGCTCTTCTCTCTGGAAAAAAGGAGGCTCAGGAGAGATATGATAGAGACCTTCAAGATCATGAGGGGCATAGAGAGGGTGGATAGGGACAGATTCTTCAGACTGAAGGGGACAACAAGTACGAGGGGGCATTCGGAGAAACTGAAGGGAGATAGGTTCAAAACAAATGCAAGGAAGTTTTTTTTCACCCAAAGGGTCGTGGACACTTGGAATGCGCTACCGGAGGAAGTGATCAGGCAGAGTACGGTACAGGGATTCAAACAGGGATTGGACGGATTCCTGAGGGATAAAGGGATCGTGGGATACTGAGGGAGGAGCTGGGATGTAACACAAGTATAGAAAGCTAACCAGGTAATAAGTATAGAAACCCAACCAGGTCGTGAATGTGCAAGACCGGAGGGTTAGGACTTCGATGGGAAGATAGGACTTTAATGGGAAACCAAGGAGCCGAGAGGGCCCCTTCTGGTGATTCAGACAGGTCGTGACCTGTTTGGGCCGCCGCGGGAGCGGACTGCCGGGCAGGATGGACCTATGGTCTGACCCGGCGGAGGCACTGCTTATGTTCTTATGTAAGAAAAATGATTTTATTTTCAATTTAGTGATCAAAACGTGTCAGTTTTGAGAATTTATATCTGCTGTCTATATTTTGCACTATATTTGTCTATTTTTCTATAGTTACTGAGGCGACCGAGCTCGCAGAGATGGGGCAGAAACGGGGTTTTTAAATTTTAGTCCTAGTAGTTTGCTGGTTCACAAAATAATTCTTTTATTTCTGCCGGTCCACGGGTGTAAAAAGGTTGAAAAACACTGTTATAGCCTATATTTTTTTTAAAAAAGTTGCTGAGAAGCTATTATGAAAGCTGGCAACCCTGAATAAATGGTCTTTACCTGGAGTTTTAGGCCTGCTCTCTATTCTTACACAGACTGCATTATCAGATGGGTACAATAAGCAGGAGGCTTATTTTCACTTTTTTGGACACTACTGCTTTCAGGCTCCGTCCCAATTCTTTCAGGATCCTTCTTCAAGTACTGCCCAAACCTAACCACAAAACAACAGTTGATTAGATTTTTTAATGTAATTTAATTTTGCATTTCTATTCTATTTCATCTCAAAATAGTTCAGTATGAATTATAAAAGCCAAAGAAACATAAAAATTAGCATATAAGTCATAATAAGCATATAAAAAACAGATGTCCCTTACTCATACCATCCTCCTCCAATTCATATAAACTCAGTTTTACAATTCACAGGCTGCAAACCTGACATTTTCTTACTATTCATTTAGTCCTTTTATTAAGGTGCACTAATCGATTTAGCACCCATTAAATGCTCGGATGCCCATAGAATATAATGGATGTCTTAGCATTTAGCATGTGCTAAATCAGTTAGCGCACCTTAATAAAAGGACCCCTTAGCTACTTTTAAAATAAAAATGTTTTCAGCAAACATCAAAATTTTATATATTCATCTGCCCTTTAGATCTTTTCTGGTAGAGTACCATGCCACTGGTTCCTGGAATGAAAACAGTCTCTCCACATTTCTTTTATAATGAAATTTAGTAACATTAAATTAGTTCCACAACATCCTCTTTGTTACTAGAATTTCAACCTGACATACAGTACCTCCAATTCTCCTAAAGCAGCAGTAGCGGTGGCTGGACAGCAGAGGCAGCACTCTGAATGGGCTGCTCATAGCCTGCCTTGCTGAGGCTTTCCCTCTGCCACATCATCAGTGATGTCACTGATGATGCGGCAGAGGGAAGCCTTGGGAGGGCATGCCGCAATCAGCTCGTTCACAGCGCTGCTGCTGCTTTGCAAGGCCTGGAGGTATGTCAGGTCTCTTGGTGCAGGGCCGCCATCAGAAATTTCTGGGCCCCTTACTGAGCAATCCTATTGGGCCCCCCCCCACGCACCCCTTTCCCCCCCATTTTGCTATCAGGAAATTGGCAGGGAACAAAAAAATGAATGACAACAGTGTTTATTGTTGTGCACAGCAGAAGCATAATAAAGGAATTTGTGCTATGGTGGCCTAGGACCAATGTTCCCTCTAAGGATTGATGAGGTGTGTGCAAAAAAAAATATGCATGAGCGACAAGTTACATACTCCACAAATTTATGAGCAGGCACGGAGTACGCATTTTTAAACAAATGTAGTTTATCCTTGTACTCCTTATGTATTTTTAATCATCTATGGATATGTTTGTATGTTTATTGTTCAAATGGTTTTATTTATTTCCCCAAATTTATTTTTGTTATACGCATTGAAAATATTTGATATTGCGTTTAAATCAAAATCTCAATAAACTTGAAACGAGTGCCCATGAGATTGTGGGAGGGTTAAATACTCAAAGCTTAGAAGAATAACAATTTACTTAAAGTTTTTGCTACGCCAGCTTTCTGGTATCTTTACATACAGTGGCATACCTAGCATATGTAACACCCGGGGCCCATCATTTTTTGGCACCCCCCCCCCCCATCTGTAAGAAAAACATGATTTTTAGTAACAAACCACACGTCACACATGAGTACCTAGGAAAAGGCAGCATCTTACATATTGCAGTGAGCAGTACATCAATACACCCATTGTAAAACTAAACAAGCCAGACCAGCACAGATCAATCCTACACCGTCAATCCTAACAGAAAACCATGTCTTTCGAACACACAGAACACAGAAAACACCTTCGCCTAGTATGGAATATGTCATCACAAACTAACCCCTCATCCTTTTACAAAACTGTAGTGTGGATTTTAGCCATGGTGGGAACAGCCCTGACGCTCATAGAATTCTGAGCATCAGAGCTGCTACCACCATGGCTGGCGCTAAACACAGTTTTGTAAAAGGGGGGATAAAATAGAAATACACAGCTTCAACGCTCTAGCTCAGGGGTGCCGAAACTTTTGGGGCTTGCGAGCTACTTTAAAATGACCAAGTCAAAATGATCTACCAACAATAAAATTAAAAAACATAAAGCACACTATAGGCTGAAAAAATGTTAATTATCATTCCTATTCTGGGTTTTTTTCAAAGAGGTCAAGGCAGATGACTCTATGCATTGTCACCTCAGTAACAACCATACAAAAATATACCCCCCTTCCTTTTTATTAAACCATAATAGAAGTTTTTAGCGCAGGGAACTGCGCTAAATGCCCAGCGCTGCTCTCGACGCTCATAGGCTCCCTGCGCTAAAAAACACTATTGCGATTTAGTAAAAGGGGGCCATAGTGCAAAATATAGACAGCATATATAAATTCAGACACATTTTGATCACTAAATTTAAAATAAAATCATTTTTCCTACCTTGTCTGGTGATTTCATGAGTCTCTGGTTGCACTTTCATCTTCTGACTGTGCATCCAATCTTTCTTCCCTTCTTTCAGCCTGTATGCTTCCTCTCCTCCAGATCTCATTCCCTCCCCCAACTATTTCTTCCTCTCTCCCTGCCCTTTCTTTCTTTTTTCTCTCTTGATGCCCCCTTTCTTTTTTTCTGTTTCCCTTCTGTCTCACTGCCTGCCCCCTTTCTTTCTCCCTACCCTCCACAAAGCCACTGCTGCCACCATTGGGGGAAACAGGCCCCAAAGCCACTGCCGCAACCATCCGGGGAAACAGGCCCCAAAGCCACCACCGCGGCTGCCCCAAGCTCTCTCTGCTTCCCACCGGACCAACCAGCAATCCCCCGACGTCAATTCTGCCTTTGGAGAGGAAGTTCCGCCCATCCAGGCAGCGATTGGCTGGCCCGAACTTCCTCTCCGACTGCAGCCTTAGGGCGAGTGCACAGCCGGGGCGGAGCGCCCCCCCCCCCCCCCCCCCCCCCCCGTGGTAGGACACTGGAGATGTGGCAGCGGCTCCTCTCACGAATCCCCACCTGCGTCGGAAATCCGATGCAGTCGGGGATCTTGAGAGGAGCCGCCGCTGCATCTTTTAACTTTAAAATACAGGCCGCCGCTTCCTCTCACCTCCTCCCGCCCTCGAGTGAACGACAGGAGACAAAGTATGAGCGACGCCACTGAAAATAGTGAGCGATCGCTCATGCGCTCACCTTACACTGCATAGGACCCGGGGGGAGCCCGGGCCCCCTGTCAGCTCCGGGCCCCTGAATGCAGGACTGGTAGTACTGCCCTGATGGCGGCCCTGTCTTGGTGGGTGGGTCGGTGGGGTGCTGCTTCACAGTGGGATAGGAGGGAGTGATGAAAAACTATTGCACAGGGGGATGGGTGGGATGGATGGAAAATTACTATACAGGGGGATGGGACAGAGGGATGGAAAGCTGCTGCACAGGGGAATGGGTGGAAGGGGAATAAAGCTGCTGCTCGCAGGGATGGGAGGGGAGGAAAGATGCTGCACATAGGGGGAGAGAGGAAGAATTGTTGGGGTGGAGGAGAGGAAGGGAGTTCAACAAATAGGTAGAAAGGGATGAGAGGGAGACATGCATGGAGAAGAGAGAGGGAGAAATGTTGGACATAGGGTGGAGGACAGAGAGAGATGGTGCATGGGGAGAGAGAGATGGTGCATGGGGAGACAGAAAGAAATGTTGCACATGATAATGAAGGGAGGAAGACAAAGATGCTGCATGGAGGGGAGTAAAAAGGTTTGACTCAAGGAAAAAGGCAGGGTGAGAGAGAGAGATGGTAGATAGTGGGAAATAAACAAATGTTGAATATGGCAGTGGAAGGTAGAAAAAAATAATTTTATTTTCTATTTTGTGATTACAATATGTCAAATTTGAAATGTGTTTTCTGCCAGAGCTGGTGTTAGCGAACATGAACTAGACCAGAAATGGACAACTCCGGTCCTCAAGGGCCGGAATCCAATCGGGTTTTCAGGATTTCCCCAATGAACATGCATACACTGCTTTCAATGCATATTCATTGGGGAAATCCTGAAAACCCGATTGGATTCCGGCCCTCGAGGACGGAAGTTGCCCACCCCCGAACTAGACCTTAACAGAGAGAAGAAAAGTCTTGTTTGTTTATTTTGTTTATACCACAGCACCGGTGGGGTTGGAGAGGGCAAATGTGGGTGGCGTGGGTAGAAAGGCTGCAAAATAAACCCACCAGGATGTTTGGAAAAAAAACAACAACCCAAAAACACCCAATTGGTTAGGGAAATTGAATCAAAAAATCAATTCAGTAGGCCAAATTGAACTGAAAATTTTTTTCCCTGAATCAGGCAGCACTACTGTGCAGGGCATCATGAATGAGGGGGTACTGCTATAGTGATATGCTACCCCATATCCTTCCACATAATGTGGACCAGGAAAAGAGGGGAGTGGGGGTATAATGGTACTGGTCAGAGAATGGAGGAGAAAGAAGGGAGTGTTTGGTAAAAGGAGAGATTAGAAACATAGAAAAAGACTGCAGAAAAGGGCCATAGCCCATCAAGTCTGCCCACTCTAATGACCCACCCCCCCCTGCCCACTCTAATGCCCCCCCCCCCGCCGCCCACTCTAGTGCCCCCCCCCCCGGCTTTACCCTCCAAGAGATCCCACATGTACATCCCATTTACTTTTGAAATCTAGCACGCTGCTGGCCTCAATCACCTGTAGTGGAAGTTCATTCCAACGATCGACCACCCTTTCGGTGAAAAAATACTTTCTGGAGTCTCCATGAAATTTCCCTCCCTTGATTTTCAGCGGATGCCCTCTTGTGGCCGAGGGTCCTTTAAGGTAGAAAATATCATCTTCCACCTTGACACGGCCCGTGATATATTTATACGTCTCGATCATGTCTCCTCTCTCTCTTCGTTCCTCGAGTGAATACAGCTGCAATTTATTCAGCCTTTCTTCATACGGGAGATCCTTGAGCCCCATGACCATTCTGGTGGCCATCCGTTGAACCGACTCAATTCTCAGCACATCTTTTTGATAATGTGGTCTCCAGAATTGTACACAATATTCCAGATGAGGTCTCACCATGGATCTGTACAACGGCATTATGACTTCGGGCTTCCTGCTGACAAAACCCCTACGGATACAACCCATCATTTGTCTTGCCTTGGATGAAGCCTTCTCCATCTGATTGGCAGTTTTCATGTCATCGCTAATGATCACCCCCAAATCACGTTCTGCTTTGGTCCTGGCTAAGGTCTCACCATTTAGTGTGTAAGTTCTGCACGGATTTCTGCTGCCAAGGTGCATGACTTTACATTTTTTAGCATTGAAGCTTAGCTGCCAAGTCGACGACCAGTGTTCCAAAAGAAGTAGGTCCTGCGTCATACTGTCGGGCAAAGTGTTTTTACTTACTAAGTTACATAGTTTGGTGTCATCGGCAAATAATGATATTTTACCTTTAAGCCCTTGGGTCAGGTCACTCACGAATATGTTGAAGAGGATCGGGCCCAAGACCGAGCCCTGGATGTTGTGCTGGAGTCACCATTAATAAAGGAGGGGGCTTTGTGCCAATGTTGTTACCACCAAATGAGAGAGTGTGGTGCAGTGGTTAAAGCTGCAGCTTCAGCACCCTGAGGTTGTGGGTTCAAATCCACGCTGCTCCATGTGACCCTGGGCAAGTCACTTAATCCCCCCATTGCCCTAGATACATTAGATAGATTGTGAGCCCACCAGGACAGACAGGGAGAAATGCTTGCATACCTGAATAAATTCATGTAAACTGTTCTGATCTCCCTTGGATAAATACATTTTTGCAAAAGGCACTAGAGTCAGTGCTACTCAGTACTCCACAGAGCAAGCACGTACTCTGTAACTGCTACAGCTTTAGCAGGTGGACTGGCACACAGTGGATTGGATGCACACCTTTTTAGGTTCACTGATTTCCTTTTAGGGATTTTAATTCTGAGAGTAAGAAGCACCACCACCACCTAGCTAGATCCCAACTAGTAAAACAGATTTTAGGCTGCTTATCCTAGGAATAAGCAGTGGAGTTCCCCAAGCATGGACCTCTTTTAGGAAACTATTCACGCCTTTTTTAACCCCTGCTAAGCTAACTGAATTTACCACATTCTCCAGAAACAAATTCCAGAGTTTAATTACACATTGTGGATTGGTGGAATTTGTAGTGCTACCCCTAGCAAGTCCTCCCTGTGTGGCACCCCCTGCTGTGCTTTTCAATTAAGGACAGCCTGGCCAGTTGTGTTCACCAAGTACTATGTTTTAATTTCCTTTATATAGATTTGGTAATTTGTGGTGAGTCAAGCACCCCCCCCCCCTGTTATTTTGAATGAGCAAGTGGCTCCTTATGCTTCTTCAAGGCCACATAGATCTTCTCAGCATCATTTATTCTCTGCAGTTTTTCCCTATGATTTGAGTTTAGGTATTTGAATGGGTTTTGCGTTCAGGCCCTATTCTCTGGAAAGCCAAACCAACCAAGCTGCAATCAGAATTTATATTGCAGGTTCAAATAAGGACTGAAATATTGATTTCTCATATAGAACATGATGCAGTTGTTGAACAGCCGACTATAGGTACTGAACGGCAGGCATGCATGTATAGCTGGCCTTCCTTCCCAGACTGTTGCATTTGTCTTTCTGAATTTTGGATTGTAATTTTTGTGTTTCTTATGTCTTTGTCTGTGTTTTTATCTTTGTCTATGTTTGTTTGCGTTGCGTTTTGTTTTTTTTTAATCATTTTATATGGTATACTGCAAATGGCAGTATACCAAATCAATAAATACAGTTTTGGTGGAGGAATAACCCCTCATTTCCATAGGACAGTCCTTCATGTGTATGTGGAGGCACCCAGATGTTTGTGTTCTTATGCTAATGTTGTTCTGGACTGCTGTAACATGCACAGTAAGACCTTCCTGCATAGGTTATTAATTCTAGCCTGCAACATGAGTGTTTTAACTTGCACACTAAAATTTATTCATAGTCCCTTAGGTCTCTTTAATTTGAGCACTAAAGATTCTTGTAGGTCCGATAGCTGCTGCTCTGTTTGGATAAAATGTCAGTTTGAAGAGGATGTAAGCCTTGCAGCTGCCACACTATGTGGCCCTGGCAGATATCAGACAGAAAACAACAGCTTTATGTTGTGAAACCATTTCCAAGGCTTGCAAATGATCACAATAATCTAAATGAAGTGTTATCATTCTAAGCCTGAAATGTTGGACCATGTTAGTTCTACCATAATTTCTGCCTAAACTTTAAGACATCTTTGATTGCTTTAATTCTGCATGTGTAGGTGAACATGTGGATAGGCAGCTGCAAGCAATGAATTGCTAGTACTGTATATTAAATTACATTTGCTAAGCTTTTTTGCTACTAGCCATGTAGTCATCTATATTAGATATATGTATTAATTAGTATGCAGTCAGAATTAAGTGTGCAAAAACATATGTGCAAAATCAAATTAAAGTCTATTAAGCTATGAATTAATATGCATAAAGACTGTATCTGCGCATACTGTATATATTTGAATATAGGATGAGATTTTTGGGCCAAAAAAATGGCCCAAAAATGGGGGTCTCGTCCTATATTCAGGTCATCACCCGACCCTCTCCCAGACTTGATGCAGGCATCTGGTAAGCCAGGACAGGAGGGATCCCTCCCGTCCCGGCTGATACCAACATTTTTTTTACCTCCCTCCCCCCACGTACCTTTTCTCACATCCTTGGTGGTCCAGCAGGGTATGGGCAGGAGCAAACTTTCTGCGTTCCTGCCATGCACCCCTCCTTCCAATCTCGCAGCTCATGGCTAGCAGCCAGTGGCCCACAAGCCTGCAGGAGCGAGCTTCTCGAGCTCCCACACGACTATGTGCCGCTCGCTGAATGGCTGCAAGAGATGTGAGAACTGGCGGCAGCTATTCAGCGAGCTGCACAGGGCCAGGCGAGAGCTCGAGAAGCTCACTCTTGCGTGCCTGTGCGCCACTGGCCACAAGCCATGAGATTGGAAGTTCACTCCTGCCCATACACCGCTGGACCACCAGGGATGTGAGAAAAGGTACGCGGGGTTAAAAAAGTTGTTAGTATCGGCTGGGACAGGAGGGATCCCTCCTGTCCCGGCCTACCACTATACCACCATAGTATATATTCAATACCTCTATTTAAATGTCCAGCCTTGCCAAATCATACACTCTCTTTTTAAGGCATTCCTTCCTGAAGGTTCCTTGGGCAGCATTTCCAAACAGACAACTTGTCTCTCCTCACCCCGCCGCACCTTGCTGCAAACTCTGCATAATAGGCAGTTCCTTCCATTCCCCCTCCCCTCCTTATGGATTGACTTATATGTTGGATAGGAAGGTTCTGGAATGTGCCTGTCATGTGAGACACCCTCTGCTTACCCAGGCTTCCCTGTCCTAGGCTTTCCCGTGCAGAGAGAAGTATTGGGACTCCATTGTCTCCTCCATCCCTATGGGATTCCAGCCCAGATCAAGCTTTTACTTGCTCTGGGCTGCTTTTAGCCTGTTATCCTTATGGGATCCTTACCAGGTTTTCCTGCCCACAAAGGCTTTCACTTTTTCTCTCGCTTGTTCTGACCAGCTTTTTACTTACGCAAAGTTATTGCAGGACCTGTTTATTAAGACTGATCCATAATCCACGAGTCTCTACTTTAGGAACACAGGGACCCCTGAGGAAGACACTACTGTCGAAACAAGGACCATGTTGGGTCCAAGATCCCAGTGAATTGGGTCTTAGATGTTTTTATGTGGACCACTATATTGAATTATCAATAAAGTCTACATCTGGAACATCACTCTCTACAGAGTACAGGGCAGGGCAGGGTACCGGGTACAGGGCAGGGTACCGGGTACCAGGTACAGGACATGGTGCAGAGCCAGGCTGAGAGGGGGGACAGGGTGTAGAGCCTGGCAAGTAGTGAGGGGGGCTGGGTTCACAGTCTGGCAGGAAGGGGGCTGGCTGCATAGCTTGGTAGGGCAGGGAGGGAAGGGGGCTGGGTTCAGAGCTTTGCAGGGCAGGGAGGGAAGGGGCCTGGGTGCAGAGCCTGGTAGGGAAGGGGGTTGGGTGCAGAACCTGGCAGAGGAGGGCATGAGGGAAGGGACACTGGGTGCAGATCCTGGCAGGGCTTGGCACTTGGATATTAAGCCCCCGTCTTATATTCTAGTCAACCATTTTTCCTCCTTTTGGGGGGTAAAAATGAGGGTCTCGACTTCTATGGATCGACTTATATTTGAGAATATATAGTAAATCCATTTTTACATGTGTGAAAATATAAGAACATAAGCAGTGCCATACTGGGTACAGACCATAGATCCATCAAGCCCAGTATCCTGTTTCCTAGGGTTACCAGATGTCTGGATTTACTCAAACATGGCCTCTTTTTAGAGGACTGTCCAGGCGCCCAGACGTGTTCTCAAAACCCGGCAGTTTGTCCGGGTTTTGAAAACCGTTGATCTCAGGGCCACGTCTGAGGGCATCCACGCATGCACGGATGTGATGCAATGACATTGCACGCATGTGCACACATGTGTGATGTCGTCATGATGCATCCGCACATGCGCAGATGCCCTCCAGACATGGCTCCAAAGAGCACACATCCTCTTTTTTGGAAGAAAAATCTGGTAACCCTACTATTCCCAACAGTGGCCAACCCAGGTCACAAGTGCCTGGAAACATTCCAAAGAGTAAAACATATTTTATGCTGCTTATATGAGGAATAAGCAGTGAATTTCCCTCATCCATCTTAATAATGGCTTTGAACTTCTCTTTTAAGAAGTTATTCAAACCGGATTCCGGAACTTTTTCTATCCTCCTAAGCTAACTGCTTTCACCACATTCTTCTGCAATGAACTCCAGAGTTTAATTAATATTTTCTTTGGTTTTTTTTAACTTTACGACTTAGAAGCTTCATTACATGCCCCCTAGTCTTAGTATTTTTGGAAAGAGTATACTAGCAACTCGCATCTAACTGAAAAAGGGCCCAAAGGTTTAAAAATAAAGCACAAAATGCTTTCATGGCATCATCTTTATTGGATTTTCTAAATCCACTCGTGGAAGCACACCTAGCCAGTCAGATTTTCAGCATGGCACAATGAATATGCATGAGACAAATCTACATATATTAGAAACCTATTATATGCAAATCTATCTCCTGCATATTAATTATGGTAATCCTGACATAATGTTGTCTGAAAACAAGAGTGTTGTATGCAAGACAGAAAAAAAGGGAGAAGTGAAACTTAAATGTGCTTGTTATAAATCACCAATAAAGTTGCTTCACCGGCATTTACTTGAACCTCTCAGAAGTTTAGTTTCAAGTTTATTTAATATAACGCTCATCAAAAAAAAGTCTGAGCGGTTTACAATAAAATCAAATATATACATACAAAGACAATTACCGGTACAGGGAAATGTCATAAACTACAAACAAAATACAGAAGGGAGGAGGGGGGAAATACAATATATTAAAAGAGAGTGTGATGATAAAGGGGGGAGACACAAATGGAAGGATGGAAGTATTGTAATAGGCCCTATGTACTGAAATATATGTCTATCTCATTTCTTTATATACTACTTATAGTCTAAGAGCTCCTTTTACAGCAAAGGCAGATCTTGTTTGACGAACTTGCTGCACTTCTTCGAGGGAGTAAACAGGCAGATAGACAAGGGCGACCTGGTTGACATTGTATATCTGGATTTTCAGAAGGCGTTTGACAAGGTTCCGCACGAACGACTACTTCGGAAAATTGCGAGCCATGGATTCGAGGGTAAAATACTCACATAGATTAAAAACTGGCTGGAGCATAGGAAACAGAGAGTGGGGGTAAATGGACAATACTCGGACTGGAAGAGCATCACCAGTGGGGTGCCGCAGGGCTCGGTGCTTGGACCCGTGCTCTTCAACATCTTTATAAATGATCTGGACATAGGTACGATGAGTGAGGTGATTAAATTTGCGGACGATACGAAGTTATTCAGAGTAGTGAAGACGCATGAGGATTGCGAAGATCTGCAATGTGACATAATCAGGCTCGAGAAATGGGCATCGACATGGTAGATGAGGTTCAACATAGATAAATGTAAAGTGATGCATGTCGGTAACAAAAATCTCATGCATGAATACAGGATGTCTGGGGCGGTACTTGGAAAGACCTCCCAGGAAAGAAACTTGGGAGTTCTGATCAACAAGTCAATGAAGCCGTCCGCGCAATGTACGGCCGTTGCGAAAAGGGCGAACAGAATGCTAGAAATGATAAAGAAGGGGATCATGAACAGATCGGAGAAGGTTATCATGTCGCTGTAGCGGGCCATGGTACGCCCTCACCTGGAGTACTGCGTCCAGCACTGGTCGCCGTACATGAAGAAGGACACGGTACTACTCGAAAGGGTCCAGAAAAGAGCGACCAAAATGGTTAAAGGGCTTGAGGAGTTGCTGTACAGTGAGAGATTGGAGAAACTGGGCCTCTTCTCCCTCGAACAGAGGAGACTGAGAGGGGACATGATTGAAACATTCAAGGTACTGAAAGGAATAGACTTAGTAGATAAGGACAGGTTGTTCACCCTTTCCAAGGTAGGGAGAATGAGAGGGCACTCTCTAAAGTTAAAAGGGGATAGATTCCATACAAACGTAAGGAAGTTCTTCTTCACCCAGAGAGTGGTAGAAAGCTGGAACGCTCTTCCAGAGGCTGTTATAGGGGAAAACACCCTCCAGGGATTCAAGACGAAGTTAGACAAGTTCCTGCTGAACTGGAACATACACAGGTAGGGCCAGTCTCAGGGCACTGGTCTTTGACCAGAGAGCCGCTGCATGAGCGGACTGCTGGGCACAATGGACCACTGATCTGACCCAGCAGCGGCAATTCTTATGTGCGCTAGCAGGGTTAACGCACGTAACTTTTCATCACACGCTAACCCCCACGCTGGCCAAAAACTATCGCCTGCTCAAGAGGAGGCGGTAGCGGCTAGCGCATCCGGCAGTTTAGCACGCGCTACTACGCACATTAAACCGTTAGCGCGCCTTTGTAAAAGGAGCCCTGAGTGGTTTACATTCAGGTACTCAAATTTTTTCCCCTATCGGTCCTTGTAGGCTCACACTCTGTCTAATGTACCTGGGGCAATGGGGGATTAAGTTCTTTGCATTACCCTTTTGCTTTTGAAATGAAAAGTTTTGAAGAGCACAATATACTGAAGTGTGAGTCAGCATTGAACAAATTATAGTAGGCAGGAGGGGGAGAGGAGCCAGTGAGGTATTTTCCCTTTCTAGTGCAGTTGTTCAATCAACATACTTCACAACGCACGTAGATCTGAGGCTCCTTCCCCTTTTAAATAACTAACAATACATTAGAGACGAGGTTGGGGAGAAGAGCTTTCATCACCATTTCTTCCAAACTAAGCAACATACACAGAAAAAAAGTATACAAGAGAGGTATTTTGGGAGGATTAGGTGACTTGTCCAGGGTCACAAGGAGCAGCATGGGATTTGAACCCACAACTTCAGGCTGCAGCTCTAACCACTGTGCCACACATTGCACATCTGATGCTTTTGCTGATATGTTACTTAGAGGCTCATTTTCAAAACACTTAGACACACAAAGTACCATAGTTTTCTACGGTACTAGTTTGTGTGTCTAAGTGCTTTGAAAATGAGCACCCTAGTGTAGAGGTCCTACTGGAAATAATGAGGCCTACGTAACAAAGCATGCTAATATGGATTAGTGAACAACCCCAACATGCCCCAAAAGCCATTATCAAACTAATTAAAATGTGTAAGTAAATGATGCGATTTGGCTTCAGAAACCAAGCGTGCTCAATTGTATAACCACCAGCGAGCCTCCTTTTTTCTTATCACTGCACAAAATCCAGTAATGAAACCATATGGTTTATGGTTAGTGAATAACCCAACTCAAATACAATAAGTGAATAGTCCAATAGTTCACCAGTTTAAAGGATGTGGTGGCAAGCATGAGCGTTCTAGTGTCAAATTTATCTCATGCATAGACATGTAGGTATTCTGAAAACCTGACTGGCTAAGTGTGTCCCAAGGACTGGGGTGAGAACCCCCTGCTATAGTTCATGGAGCATTTTTTTTTAAGTGCTCAGGATAACTTAGAGTGAATGCAGACACCTGCTGCATTAAATTCAACAGCATATACTTTGAGCATCCAGCATAAAGCACCTTATAAATATAATAGCCTTTCAATACTATTTATGGAGAAAGAGTTAGCAACCAAAGTGTAAATAGCACTGTATTAAAACCACTGCACCGATACAGCACTAAAGATACTGTATAGTATGTGCCAATCTTATTAATTGGGCAATAATATGGACAAGGTTCATGGCTGGAGAAAGAACGGGCAGCACAGAGCACCATATTAGGAATTATTCTCTAAAGTTGGCAATAACACATTGTAGCAGACAAAAAAAAAAATGCGGTCTGCTAAGTCATTTTCAACCAAGTCACTCTCAGGGATGAGATACATGAGCATAGTCTTGCAGCCTTCCTTACTTTTCCTGAAAGCTTGAGTTTAATGTCCTCCAAATGAGTCACCCCAGCTTTGATTTTTCAGATTCCAGCTCCCACTCTCACATTACACAGAAAATATTGAGTGTCAAATCAAACATGGCTCATGCTGCCACCATGAAATACATTTATTCCTAAATCCAAGCCAATATGTTATTAGCAGTGAGCTGTACCTAGTGTTAAAAAAGCAAGAGTAGTCTGTAGTGTCTTTTCTTAATTTTACATCTTCAAGGCTGATATTTAATTCTGTGTCGACTGTAATATTTACTTTCTCATCCAGTATGTACTTTGCTTTATTTCACATAATACAGGAATTCGTATTCCCTTTTTGTCCATTCAATATATTCTGGCATTTGCCTACATCTGGAAAAGAAAAAAAAGCCTCCGAGGGCATATAGAAAGATGCTATACCAGGTTAAGCACTTTGTGCTCCATTATAAAGCAGCACTGCTACAGAGTATCCCCACCTGGCTGCAGAAACTATGCCCTAGATAAGCATTGAGCAACACCTAGCTGGGGATACCCCATTGTGGGCAATCCCATAATTACCTGCTCACCAAGTGGGGCCCTTTAATTGTTTCACAAAGGCCCCACTATGCTGTTTCCAGAGTGGTATTATTACCTACTAAGCTCTAAGATTGTATGATCAACGTTTGCAAGATGGGCAACGGCTTCTTTATGTACTTTGGATCAAATGACTTAAGAATATAAGAACTGCCATCTCCGGATCAGACCCATGGTCCATCGAGTCCGGTGATCCGCACACGTGGAGGCTCAGTCAGGCCCAGTCACCTGATGTAGTTTCAGTCACCCATATCCCTCTATACCTCTCATAAGGAGATGTGCATCTCATTTGCTTTTGAATCCTAGAATGGTGGATTCCGTAATAACCTCCTTTGGGAGAGCATTCCAGGTGTCCACCACTCACTGCGTGAAGCAGAACTTCCTGACATTTGTCCTGGACTTGTCACCCCTTAGCGACTTGCAGGAGGAGTTTGGGATAGAGAATCTGAACTAGATGGACCAATGGTGTGACCAGTGGCGTACCAAGGGGGGGCGGTCCGCCCTGGGTGCCCGGCTTGGGGGGGTGCATAGCCGGCCAGGACCGGGTCCGCGCCGCTGCAGTCTTACCTCCCCGCTGCTGCTGCTAATCAGCGACAAGAAATCTTTTTTCCAACATCAATTCTGACGTTGGAGAGGACGTTCCGGGCCAGCCAGGCAGTTATTGGCTGGCCCGAAATGTCCTCTCCGATGTCAAAATTGACGTCGGAAAGACTTCATGTCAGCGATTAGCAGCAGCAGCAGCATGGAGGTAAGATTGCAGTGGCGCGGACCGGGGGAAAGGAAGGAGAGGGGCGCTTTTTTTTTTTTTTCTGCGGCAGGGAGGGAGGGAGATAGGTAGGCAGGCAGGCAGGCTGGCTTTGGGGGTGGACAAAATCTGGAAGGCAGTGAGGGGACATAAGAAGGAGGCACTGAGGGCACTAAGGACACAGGAAGGGGGCACTGGGGGCACCATGGACACAGGAAGGAAGCACTGGGGGCACCATGGACACAGGAAGGAGGCACTGGGGGCACTAAGGACACAGGAAGGAAGCACTGGGGGCACTATGGACACAGGAAGGAGGCACTGGGGGCACCATGGACACAGGACGGAGGCACTGGGAGCACCATGGACACTGGACGGAGGCACTGGGGGCACCATGGACACAGGATGGAGGCACTGGGGGCACTATGGACACAGGATGGAGGCACTGGGGCACTAAGGACACGGGAAGGAAGCACTGGGGGCACTAAGGACATGGGAAGGAGGCACTGGGGGCACTAAGGACACAGGAAGGAGGCACTGGGGGCACTATGGACAGAGGATGGAGGCACTGGGGGCACTAAGGACACAGGATGGAGGCACTGGGGGCACTAAGGACACAGATTGGGGGCACTGGGGGTACTATGGACACAGGAAGGAGGCACTGGGGGCACTATGGACACAGGACGGAGGCACTGGGGACACTAAGGATATGAGAAGGAGGCACTGGGGGCACTAAGGACACAGGACGGAGGCACTGGGGGCACTAAGGACATGGGAAGGAAGGAGAGTTGGCAGCTGCACTGAGGTGCAGGAAGGTCTCGCGATGACTCGTCTGCCAGCTCTGCTCCAGAAGAAGTAAGTTATGTTGGAGGGGGTGGACCCGGCAGACGCAGTCATTGCGGGACTTTGCCACAACTCCCTGCGTCTGCCGGGTCCAACCCCTCCAATGTAACTTACTTCTTCTGGAGCAGAGCCAGCAGACGAGTCATCGCGGGTCCTTCAAGCATGCAGCTGCTGAGTCCGCTCCAGAGCAAGTACATCGGAGTGGGGTGGACTGGCAGCCGGCAGCTACAGTCATCGTGGGACCTTGCTGCATGAAGGGAGAGAAAGGAGCAGGACTGCTGGAATGGAAGAGTGGTGGAGGGAAAGAAAGGGGGCAGGGTGGTATGGAAGGGTGGTGCTGATGGAATTGATGTACAGAGAAAGGGGAGAGACATAAGGGGGAAGGATATTGGAGGGAAGAAAAGGGGGCAGATGCTGATTGAAGAGGGGTGGATAGCGAGAGAAAGGTCTTAATATTCAAGTGCCCTTCCCTGCCAGGCTCTGCACCCAGCCCCCCTCACTTCCTCCCAGGCTCTGCACCCTGTCCCCCCTCCCTTCCTCCCGGTGGTCCAGGATATGGGACAGGATCCCCCGTCTCCTGGCCCAGCTGAATCCAAAAAAATTCCGCACCTCCCTCTCCCATCTCCTCCGTGCATCCCCTGACTCCTCGGTGGCCTTGCAGTGGACGAAACAGGAGGAATCCCTTCTGCCTCCTGTGCCTGCCGAAATTGACAACCACACCTCCCTCCCACCTCCCCCGTGTACTTTTCAGATCCCTGGTAGCCAGCCGGTACACGGAGCAAGAGCAATCTCAATCTTCCTGCCTTCCTGCTCCATTCAAGGCCGCTGGCTGATTCTACTTCCCCCATGTACTTTTTGGGTCCCTGGTAACCAGCTGGTGCACAGAGCAGGAGCAATCTTCCTGGCCTCCTGTTCTGTTCGAGACCACTGGCTGATTGACTGCTGCAAGTCTGGCTGCAGTGGCCTCAAATGGAGCAGGAGAGCAGGAAGATCGCTTCTCTTCATGCACCAGCTGGATACCAGGGACCCGAAAGGTACATGGTGGAGATGGGAGGGAGGTGTTGTTGTCAATTTTGGCAGGCACAGGAGGCAGAAGGGATTCCTCCTGTCCTGTCCACCGCAAGGCCACCGAGGAGCCAGAGGGTGTGCGTGGGAGGCGGGGTTTTTGGATTCGGCCGGGACAGGAGATAGGGGGATCCCTCATGTTCTAGCCCATTAGGTCTTCCAGCAGGGCCTGTGGAGGCCTGCAAATAGGTCTGGGAGGGGGGAGCAGGTAGGTGATGGCCTGAATATAAGCTGAGACCCCTATTTTTGGGCCATTTCTTTGGACCCCAAATCTTGGCTTATATTCGAGTATATACGGTAAGTTAGGCGAAGGTACAATGCCTACCGCCGCCTAACTTAAAGTGCTGTTTGTATCAGCCCCTTAGTGTTAATGGTTACTTTTTTTTGTTATGCATTCTTGATGCTACAAAATTAGGTTTTCAATAAAATATTGGAACTACAAGATCAGGAGTCATCAGCCTAACAGTCCCCACATCCTGGATGGTACAGATTACTTTTAACTTCAGTGCCATCCTCCTTCCTTGGCTTTTAGGTAAAAAAACACCATAGAAAACTTTGAGCTGATTTTTCCTCTCTCAGCTTTTAATATTCTTTTTAATATTCTTCTGAATAAAACACGTATATATTCAATACCTCTCTTTAAATGTCCAGGCTTGCCAAATCATACACTCTCTTTTTAAGGCATTCCTTCCTGAAGGTTCCTTGGGCAGCATTTCCAAACAGACAACTTGTCTCTCCTCACCCCGCCGCACCTTGCTGCAAACTCTGCATTATAGGCAGTTTCTTCTATTCCCCCTCCCCTCCTTATGGATTGACTTATATGTTGGATAGGAAGGTTCTGGAATGTGCCTGTCATGTGAGGCACCCTCTGCTTACCCCGGCTTCCCTGTCCTAGGCTTTCCCGTGCAGAGAGAAGTATTGGGACTCCATTGTCTCCTCCATCCCTATGGGATTCCAGCCCAGATCAAGCTTTCATTTGCTCTGTGCTGCTTTTAGCCTGTTCTCCTTGTGGGATCCTTACTAGGTTTTCCTCTTTCACTTTTTCTCTCACTTGTTCTGACCAGCTTTTTACTTACGCAGAGTTATTGCAGGACCTGTTTATTAGGACTGATCCATAATCCACGAGTCTCTACTTTAGGAACACAGGGACCCCTGAGGAAGACACTACTGTCGAAACACAGACCGTGTTGGGTCCAAGATCCCAGTGGATTGGGTCCTAGATGTTTTTATGAGGATCACTATATTGAATTATCAATAAAGTCTACATCTGGAACATCACTCTCTACAGAGTTTTTTTTGTTGCTGTTGGACCTTTATTCTGTGGAGTCACCAGGGTCAATTTTTTGGTTTGCTTTGTTTCACATTAAAGCCATTACTTATCCTATCTATCAGCATGACAAAAGGGAACAGGAACTGGCTTAGACTACTCACTCATCACAATGCCCATGTTGTTTCTAACCATTTCCCATAATAAAAGAAACATCCTAATTCTCTTATTTGTCTTGTTCAGGGGTTAATCTCTCTATATAAAAAGAAGTGGAACTTGTTTTTCAGAGATGGGAAAGTTGTAGAATTGGAAATTATAAGTTGAGTTTGCAGGGTGGGAGACTTAGGAGCAACATAAGGAAGTACTTTTTCACAGAAAGAGTGGTGGATGCCTGGAATGCCCTCTTGAGGAAAATTGTGAAGATACAAATGGAAATGAATTCAAGAATGTGTGGAATAAACAAAGTATCTCTGAATTGAAAAAGGATGGACTCAAATTAAAACAAAATTGAAATGACCTCATAGCTGGAGTGAGCTTTGATGGTAGTTTCAGAGACTTGCAAGGAAAACCAATGCTGGGCAAAGGTCTACATTATGGGTTCCATAAATGGCAAAGCCGGATTGGGATCAAGGCTGGAGTGGGCTTCAACAGCAACTCCAGTAGTTGAGAAGTAGTACCGATGCTTGGCAGACTTCTAAGGTCTGTGACCCAAAATTGGCAGGGAGAGAGAAAGAGTTTAAGTAAACCTATCACATTCAAAGTATATTCTATGATTGCAGGTGCTGTGTGCCTTGGGGGAAGGGGTGGGGTGTAGAATCGTAAAGGTCAGGGGTCCCCAAAGTCCCTCCTTGAGGGCCAAATCCAGTCGGGTTTTCAGGATTTCCCCAATGAATATGCATGAGATCTATGTGTATGCACTGCTTTCAATGCATATTCATTGGGGAAATCCTGAAAACCCGACTGGATTCAGCCCTCAAGGAGGGACTTTGGGGACCCCTGATAAAGGTGATATTAGCAAATAAGTTTTGCTAGTTAGTGGGGGAGGGGGAATGGAAGACACTTTTAGGGTTGAAAACAATGGTATCAGGAAGGGAAGACATTCATAAAATTGAAAGCTACAGTATTGTGGTATTATGCCCTATGATTGCCCATATGAGGTTGACAAGGCCAGTTGCTGACTGCCCTGTTTATAGTGCCAATGTTTAAACATGAAGAAATGGAACCTGTGAAGAATGCCAGATACAACTCTGGCTATATTATTGGGCAGACTGGATGGACTGTACAGGTCTTTATCTGCCAATATGTAACTGCGGTGCTGGGGGAACCAGAGGTGGGAACAAAAGAGGAAGAGAGACTGCATTAGGCCTGTCTAGAGCCCTGCCATTCTAGAGTCTGAAAATAAATGGCAGAACCATGTTCTTTGCTGTTGCCCTAGAAGTTAAGCCCTTGTCCAGTTTGTCTGTTTTGAATAGATTAAGAGAAAACACAAAAGGAGAAGAACCAACAAGGTCTGCAGTGAAGAATACAAGAGCAAAACAGAGCAAACTGCAGACACACGTACAATGATGCAGGTTGAATTTATTATATCAAATGCGGTTAAAAACAACACCTTAAAACACACCAGGTGACCCGACACGGTCCGTATTTTGGTAAACACGCCTTCATCAGGGGTCCCAGGTTGAAAGGGGATCAATTGGAACTGCCAATAAACTATAGCCTGTATAAACAATGAACGCCAAAAGGCAGTCTGTAAATGAGCGTTCATTGTTTATACAGGCTATAGTTTAACCGCATTTGATATAATAAATTCAGCCTGCATCATTGTACGTGTGACTGCAATTTCCTCTGTTTTGAATAGATTAAAAACATAAGAATTCCCTTACTGGGTCAGACCAATGGCCATCTAGCCCAGTATCCCGTTGTCACGGAGGCCAATCCAAGTCACAAGTACCTGGCAAATTCCATGCTACCGATCCAGGGCAAGCAGTGGCTACCCCATGTCTTTCTTATGTTGCCTTTTTTGTATGCCTATAGTATTCACAGTACATCTCTTTTTTCTCTTCATATTTCTCTAGCATGTATTTAAATACTTCTTACATAGATACAATAATTAGATTGTGAGCCCACTGGAACCGAGAGGAAAAATTTTCTAATGATTGAAAATGTAACTCTCATTTCTAATGTATTAGTATTGTAAACTGCTTAATACTCATGTACAAGAGGTATATCAAATATAATAAATCCAATCCAGACTATGGACATTTCCTCTAGGAACTTGTCCAAACCTTTTTTAAAACCAGCTGCATTAACTGCTCTTACCACATCCACTGGCAACGTGTTCCAGAGTTTAACTATTCTCTGAGTGAAAAAATATTTCCTCCAATTGGTTTTAAAAATATTACTCTGTAAATTCATTGAGTGTCCCCTAGTCTTTGTAAATCTTGATGCAGTAAATAATTGATCCACTTGTACCAGTTCTACACCACTCGGGATTTTGTAGACTTCAATCATATCTCCACAGAGCAGTCTCTTTTCCAAGCTGAAGAGCCCTAATCTCTTTAATCTTTCCTCATATGAGTGGAGTTCCATCCCCTTTATCATCGTGGTCGCTCTTTTTTTTAATCTTTTCTAGTGCCGCTATATCTTTTTGAGATAAGGAGATCAGAACTGAATGCAATACTCAAGGTGAGGTCGCATCATTGAGCGATACAGAGGCATTATAACATTCTTAGTCTTGTTTCCATCCTTTTTAAAGTAATTCCTAGCATCTCATTTGCTTTCTTAGCTGCCGCTACACATTGGACGGAAGGTTTCAGCGTATTGTCCATGATGACACACAGGTCTTTTTCTTCAGTGCTGACACTCAATGTGGACTCTGTAACTATGACTTGGATTATTCTTCCCAATGTGAGGTCACACTGTTGAGCGATACAGAGGAATTATAACATTCTTAGTCTTGTTTACCATCCCTTTTCCAATAATTCCTAGCATCTTGTTTGGTTTCTTGGCTGCCGCCACACATTGGGCAGAAGGTTTCGGCCACGATGATACCCAGATCTTTTTCTTGAGCGCTGACCCCCAAGGTAGACCCTAGCATTCAGCAACTATGATTTGGATTATTTTTCCAAATGTGCATCACTTTGCAATTATCCACATTAAATGTCATCTGCCATTGGGACACCCAGTCTTCCAATTTCCTAAGATCTTCCTGCAGTTTTTCACAGTCCGCATGGAGTTTAACAACTTTGAATAGTTTAGTGTCATCTGCAAATTTAATCACCTCATTCAAAGTTCCAGGTTCCAGATCATTTATAAATAAGTTAAATAACACTGGTCCTAGTACAGATCCCTGCAGCACACCATTATTTACCCTCTTCCATTGAGAAAAATGGTTATTTAACCCTACCCTCTGTTTTCTGTCTGATAACCAATTCTTAATCCGCAATTGAACATTGACTCTTTAATTTTCTCAGGAGCTTGTTAAAAGCTTTCTGGATACACTACATCAACCGGTTCACCTTTATCCATGCTTATTCACACCTTCATCGAGCAAATTGGTGAGGCAAGACCTCCCTCAGCTGAATCCATGCTGACTCTTTCTCATTAAATCATGTTTGTCTACATGTTCCACAATTTTATTTTTTATAATTTTTTCCACTATTTTGCCCAGCACTGAGGTCAGGCTTACTGGTCTGTAATTCCTGGATCTTTCCTGGAACCCTTTTTAAAAATCGACATAACATTGGGCACCCTCCAATCTTCAGGTACTACAGACGATTTTAGTGACAGGTTACAGATCACTAACAGATCAGCAATTTCATGTTTGAGTTCTTTCAGTACCCTGCATACCATCCGATCCAGGTGATTTATCACTCTTTAAGTTGTCAATTTGTCTTAATACGTCTTCCAAGTTCACCGAGATTTCTTTCAATTCCTCTGCCTCATCACCCTTGAAAACCATTTCTGGTTCAGGTAGATTTCTTACATCTTTTTCCATAAAGACCAAAGCATAGAATTCTTTCAATCTCTCCGCTATAGCTTTATCCTCCCTGAGCACACCTTTTACTCCTTGATCATCCATTAGTCCCATGGATTCCCTCACAGGTTTTCTGCTTCTGATGTTCCTAAAAAAAATAGTTACTATGAGTTTTTGCCTCACTGACAAGTTCAGAGACTGTCTCCTAGATGTGAAGCAGGGGAGGATATGGTGTTTGTACACAGATATAGCTTCAGGAATCATTAATGCTTTAGCATTAATATAGTTGAATATACAGGGAAGAAATGGGAAACCCCAAGAAAGCCTAATCCAGTAAGAACTGATTTGCTGTGTAATCCCAATTGAGTAACACCCCTCCTCAAAAAACCCTCACTAGACCTCCACATGCCATTCCAGCTATTGCCCCATCTCTCTCCTCCCCTTCTTATCCAAGTTACTTGAACATGCTGTTCACCGCAGTTGCCTGGACGTCCTCTCATCCCAAGCTATTCACGATCCACTTCAGTCAGGCTTTCACCTGCTGCATTCCACAGAAACCGCCCTTACTAAAGTTTTGAATGACCTGTCCCTGGCCAGATCCAAAGGCCTTTACTCTGTCCTCATCCTTCTCGATCTATCTGCCACCTTTGATACTATTGATCACTGCCTGCTCCTTGATACACTGTACTCACTGGGATTCCACGGTTCTGTTCTCTCCTGGTTTTCTTCCTATTTCTCCCATCCCACCTTCAGTGTATGCAATGGTGGTTCTTCCTCCACAGCTATCCCTCTATCAAATGGTGTACTTCAAGGCTCTGTTCTGGGATCACTCCTTTTCTCAAACTACACCTCTTCACTTAGAGTGCTGATCTCCTCCCATGGTTTCCAGTATCACCTATGTTCTGATGACTACCTCTCTGCTCCGAACATCTCTTTTGCAACCCAGACCCTAATCTCAGCCTGTCTACCTGGATGTCTCACCACCATCTAAAACTGAATATGGCTAAAACAGAGCTGCTCGTATTCCCGCCTAAACCCACCTCCCCACTTCCCCCGTTCTCTGTGGACAACACTCTCAGCCTCCCTGTCTTGTCTGCTCACAATCTCAGGGCCATCTTTGACCTCTCTTTTTCCTTCTCCACCCAGATACAACGTATCACTAAAATTTGTTGCTTTTTCCTCTATAATATTACCAAAATCTGACCTTTTCTTTCTGAGCACACCACCAAAACCCTTAATCATGCCCTCATCACCTCAAGCTTAGATTTATGCAACTCGCTACTCTTAGGTCTTCCCCTCTACCATCTTTCTCCTCTCCAAACTGACCAAAATTTGGCTGCATGATTCACATTCCATGAGAGCTCCTATACTCACGTTACCCCTCTCCTAAAGTTACTTCCCATCCATTTCCAAATACAATTCAGACTTGCTTGTCGCAGGTTTCTGGGTCTCCCTGCATCTTTGTCAGGTTTCTATGCAGTGAGACCCGGAAACCTGCAACAAGCACAATGCCAGCTGCGGAAACCCTGAGAGAACATAATTCAAACTTCTCTTACTGTCCTACAAATGCATTCACTCAGCTGCCCCTCATTATCTCTCTTCACTTCTCTCCCCCTATGCACACACACACCCTGCAAGCTCCGCTCAACTGGTAAGTCTCTCCTATCTGTGCCCTTCTCTTCCTCTGCCAACTCTAGACTCCCTCCTTTCTGTCTTGCTGCGCCCTATGCCTGGAACAAACTGCCTGAATCCCTAGGGGGGGGGCTCCATCTCTAGCAGTGTTCATGGCCCAGTTAAAAGCCCACCTCTTTGAGACTGCTTTTAACTCCTAACTCTTCTCACCTTGGGTTCCTTCTATGTCACGTCTGTCTATCCAAGTTAAATTGTAAGCTCTTCCGAGCAGGGACTGCCTATATAATATCAAAATGTACAGCACTGCATACGCCCTTCAGCACTGTTGAAGTGTTAAATAATAGTAGTAATGTGTTGGTGATGCTTTGTCGGTTCATAATAAAGACTGTAAAATGTCTAATGAAATAAAGCCAATTTCTATTTTGTTGCTTGGTAGAAAAGTAATGACAATGTCATTTAGGGAGTATTAGGAAGGGAAATGCAATGTACTTCAGTCATTTTGCTTTAAGGACATGCTCCAGAACTTCAAAACTATAATCCCCACTAAACATTTTTTTTACCAATTCTGAGCTGGTTTGAATCTATTGATGCGCACAGAGTAATGATAATGTTTTAAAAAGATAATTTAAGTCAGGGGTGTCCAACCTGGTGCCGCGCAAACGCTGCAGAAAGACAGAGGAGGGAGCCGGCAAGACGGTAAACACCCGGGGGCAGCAGAGGAAAACACTGCATCGCCCTTGACCGGGGCCGCACAAAATATTTCACGGGGCCGCAGGCTGAACACCCCGGATTTGAGTCTTTAGCACTTAAATGCTGTGTGTCTCTTATTTGTAAAATGTTAATTATTTTCCTTTCAGTTTTAATCTGGCATAAATGAAGTGCTTCAAAAGGAACAAATCACCTGAATGCTACCTCAGCAATTGTAATTGTAATTTCTAACTTTCCTTCCATAGGGAGTTAAGGTGCAAACAGATTATGTTCCGTTGCTGAATTCTCTTGCTCCATATGGCTGGCAACTCACCTGCATACTTCCCACCCCAATTGTAAAGACAACCAGGTATTTGGGATTTTTTTTTATTAACCAGTGCTTTTTGCCATCTTTTAATTATTCTTGTTTTGTGGCACACGTTCAAGCTTGCCTAATTCTCGTAGCTCACCAAACTGAATTTTCCATGATGCTACTCAGCCCCTTCCCACCAGCAGAGCAGCACTTTACCTGTCTGTGCCTCACTCTGCTGGTTTCAGTTGGACAGCAGAATATACAAGACCAGCGGGTCCCGCGGGATTACAGGGCCCCACATTTTCAGACCTCAGATTGAGAGAGGCAGAGGGAACTCAGACAGGAAAGAAACAGTGGAAAGAGAGGCTACCAAATTTCTGGTGGATGAGTGTGGGACACTGCACGGAAGGTGGCCTGTGGTGCCAGTCGAGAATGAACACTTTAAGGAAAGGAAGAAACAACAACAATCTACTTTGGCAGAAATAAAATCTAAAAGCTGTGCATACAAGAAAAATAATTATACACCAGAAAATTTTCAAACTAGACACTAAGAGGTCCTTTTATCAAGCCGCGCTAGCGGGGTTAGCACCTCAGACATTTCATCACGAGCTAACCCCCGCAGCCGGCTAAAAAACTAATGCCTGCTCAATGCAGGCATTAGCGGCTAGCACGGCAGGCGGTTTAGCGCGTGGTATTACGCACGTTAAACCCCTACCGCAGCTTGATAAAAGGACCCCTAAAATTCAACTATTCTCATCGTATAATTGGATGTGTGAGACACATCCAGGGAAGAGATTTTGAACAAGATCCCAGAATACTTTATGCTGAAGTATTAATATTCTCTATCAAACAATACAAATTTCCAGTCTTTGCCATCTCTTGCTTGTCCTTTTGGCTCAGAAAATCTTTTTTGTTTTTCTTATTTTCTGATTTCTTTCCTTTTTTTGTGTGTGTGTTTTCATATTCTCTGTGTTCTTCTTTCAAAGTGAATATTTTCATTCTCTTCCCAGATTTCTTCTTCTCCTTAACTCCCCTCCTACTCTTCTTTTACCCTTTCTTCTATTCTCCATGTCTCAAATTTCTTCCACCCCCCAAAAAAATTATCTCGATCTTTCACTCCTTAGGTCTACCCAATACCTAGTTCTTTCACCTTTGCCTCCCCCACCCCATCTTTGTTTGTTTCTACCTCTCCTTCCCCTTCCATTCTGTGTTCTCAATCCCATTCCCTTATCTTCCAGACTTCCTACTTCTGTTTCTTCCCCAGGTCCATTTTTCTCCTTCCCTGTTTATGAAATATTTCTCCCATTTTCCTCTTCCTAGTCCTCCGTCTCCTTCTCTTTTAGGTCATCTTTATCCCTTCATCACCCTAATTCTTATTAAGGGTCTTTTCTCTATTCATCCTTTCTCTCCCCATCCCATCTCATCTCATCCTCAGTCTCTAGTCTTTTCTTTTTCCCACCATTCTCCTGCCGCTCCCTCCCTGGGAATTTTTCCCTTTCATCCCTCATATCTGGTGCTCTCTTTCCCTGTCACCCTCTTTTTCTGCCCCCCCCCCCCGTCATTCTTTATATGAACTATACCACCCTTTTTCATATATAGCTTGGCTCTTCCTCTTGATCTCTCATAACAACCACAGGGATCATCATTGTCTGTGCCCTTTCCCCAATCACTCAAACCCTTCTTCACCTCCCTCAGTATTCACCATATTTCCCTGTACATTTTTTTTTATTCTGGTACTTAAATGAATCTAAATAGTGCAAACCCAGATGCATCATCTGTCTAATGGCTTTCAGAGCTCTACTGGAGATATCTTGTGCCACATGCTAACGGACCACCATAAGCCCACCCCCCCCCTCATTTTTCTAGCCAATCTATAAGTTCATTTAAGTACCTGGGGGCACTGTTCCCTCTAAGCTGAGCAGGAGTCCTTCAACTGCATTGCTGCCAATGGAGAAGGGTGCTTCGATTTTGTGTTTTCAATTGAGAGGGACAGACAGATTCCATGGATTCCTGCCGAGCTTGCCTGTCCCTCATGTCTGAAAATTTGATACTGAGACAGCACCCCACACCCCCAAGTGGCAGAACTGAAGGTGGAGGGCTTCCATTCTGCTTAGAGAGAACAGTGCCCAGGGGTCATTTTAGACTCTGTCATTGTTCAGTGTATTCAATGATGCAGACCAGTTTTTTGGTCCTCTGACAGCTTCATTCGATTTAATACTTTTGTGACTGCGCTCATCATATCATGCCTAGTTTACTGTAATGTTGTCTACACTGAGTACCAGAAACTTTTCCATTGCTTGATAAAAATTACCCATAGTTCTCAAGTATTAATAAAAAAGTTTAGATTCTGCACACTCAGTTCTGCTTTTTCATGGATTCTATGGCTGGCTACTGTGGATTGTCTCCCTCAATGATCACCCGACTCCTGAAAAATGGCCTGGTATTTGAGTACGGCACCTTATTTTGCTTGGAAAAAATGCACTGGGTAATCCACAATATCCGATTCAACGTTTGCGAATATTGCAGCAGCTTGGTTCCTTTACAGAGCCAAAAGATTTGACCATATTACGCTGACTTCCATTTGTTTTTGTTTTAATTTAAGATACTTACCTTAACTCACCGTGCACTTTATGAAGGCCGTCATTTCTTCCAACTTATCTGAATTGATTTCCTCATATGTTCAAGATAATTCTCTTCATTCTGTTCATGAACCATGCCTAGTTCTTCCACCTCCCTTTCATGATTATTTAGTCCTCACATAAGTCAGCATTTTGTTGTGTGGGTTTTCTTTGGTGGAATACCCTCCCTATACCCCTAGGAATAGAATTTTCATTGAAAAAAAAACCTTTATCAAACTCCCAATCTTATCAAATCCCCATTTTATCTCAGTCTTGAACTCAAGATTTGTCTTCACGAGCTATATGTTCAGTAGGCTTTTAGCATGAGTGCACTTTTGCTTGAATGTAATTCTCCTTATTGTTAATGGATTTCCAATTTCTTTCTTTTAAAAACATGATTGTATCTATTATGTACTGCCTTGATCTGTACATCTGAAAAGACAGTATGGCAAGATTTTAAAAAATAAAATAAGTAATATGGACAGCCAAGTTGATACATCACACATGGACATCCATTTCTTATGTTGGTTTTTTTATGGTTTATATTCCACACATCCTACAATTCTATGTGGATTACAAATTATTCAGTTACTTAAGCATTTTTCCCTAACTGTCCTGGTGGGCTCTCACTCTATCTAATGTACCTGGGGCAAAGGGGATTAAGTGACTTGCCCAGGGTCATAAGGAGCAGTGCAGGATTTGAACCCATAACCTCAGGGTGCCGAGGCTGTAGCTCTAACCACTGCACCACACAGAATCTGCTGACATATAGCCCATACTAAAATAAATGACATCTAGCATGAACATCCTTTTTACAAAATATAAATGAATTGATTTTTTTCTTAACTTTTATGGCAGGCAGGCCTGTTTTTTGTTTTTTTTAATATAAATTTTTATATATATAAGAAACACACCCGCCAACCAAAAATGTCAAATGAAGAAAGCTGTATGACAACCTACTGGCCACCAGAGCAGCAAAACTGGACAGACGACTCACCAATCTGCTGTCATCGACCACAGACTACAAAACCTTCAAAAAAGAAACAGAAACCCTACTCTTCAAAAAAAATACATAAAACTATAAAACCAGATTATCTCAACAATAAAATAAAATTAAATGGCCAGCACTGCTCCCTACGCTCATTCAGCGCGGTTCCCTACCCTAGAAACCGCTAGCGCAGTTTCATAGAAAAGGGGGATAATTTTAGTTAGCTTTTTTATGCTGAATTGTTTACAAAAGAAAATTTTCTAAAGGTTTTGCCTCATCCTTAGAGTTTATGAAAACCGCATCCAGCTCCCTGGGTCATGACATCTTATTGCTATAGTGGACATGGAGATGTACTTCCCCTCCCCTAACAGCAAATCATTTGAAGATTAATGAACACTTTGCTCCTATTATGTCTAATGTGCAGATGCTTCAGAAATGTCAAACAAATGATCTTGGAGGATCAGTTTATTTTTATTATTATTATTTATCTCTCTGTATTGTATTTATTTATTTTGCAGAAGAAGCTACATGGGAAAAGAGGAATTTTGATACAGCATGGGTGGTTAAAATGTCTTTGTAAGGGATTATAATTCATGGAGAGCATTCTGTTTTTCAGGGAAGGGAAACTGGCCACGAAGCAGATTGTCTTCCTTCAGAGGCCTGTGCTTCTCCAGAAGCTGAAGAAGCGAGAATGTAAGGTACATGGCCTCAAATTCCATTCTCCGTTTTCTTTGGCTGAGTTTTTATCCTCTCCAGTAGATTTTACACAGGCGCAGGAGTACGTCCATGTTTTCTTGTGATTTAGAAATGTGGTCAAGCTGTGTCAGGACACTTTAGAACTAGAAGCTTTGACTGGTGCAGTTACACTGAAGAAATCGTGCAAGGTTTTCCGGACATCAAAGCAGTTTTTCCTTCCTCCTTTTTGTCAGTCATTGGAAGGGGGGTATCTGGACCTTGAGACTGCATGGTCTGCTGCAGATAACACAAACCTACAAAAGAACTCGCTCAACTGTAATTAACTAAAAGGAACTGAAGTGTGGAACAATTGGGTGCGTGCAAGACAGTAAACAGTGATATAAGAGTAGATGTCATTTCTGTACGTAGTGTTTTCTTAATGACATCATTTTTCCCATGCTACGCTTCTCTTATTACCATGCAAGCAATACCACAAAGAAATTGTATTAACCCTAATTTTAGTAAAATAATTTTGGTTTAATAACAGAAATGAATGTAATAAAATTTAAAAAAAATTAAGAATTTAAACTAATACCCTTTTATTGGACAAATTTAGAGGTCCTTTTACGAAGCTGCACTAACATGTGCTTATTGCAGGTTAAAAACTACTACCTCAAGACATGCTCAGGTAATGTGCTCAGCATCTGCACATACTTCCCAAATGCTAAAGAATACTTTTTATTGTGTAGGGCTGGGGTGAGTCTGGCGATGGAGAGGATGTGTAACCAGCTCTAGCCGGTTAATGTAGCTCTATGACCACATTCCAACTGATTAGTGCGTTGTTCGTGTAGGAGCTCTTACTGCCTAGATAAATAGGTGGTGGTAAGGGCTCACGCGCTGATAGCCACGTGCTAATGAGGAAATTAGTACAGGGCCATTAATTGAGGAAATGGAAAATGTGGCCATCTTGTGGCTTCAGCACTATCCCCACTATTAGGGTTGCCAGATGTCCGGATTTAACCGGACATGTCCTCTTTTCAGAGGATTGTCCGGGCTTCCGGATAGCTTTTCAAAACTCGGCACTTTGTCCGGGTTTTGAAAAGCTGGTAAGATCGGGGCCGACTCTGGCATGCATCTGCGCCTGCAAGGAGGCGACATGGTAACATCACACATTTGCGTGCGTGCGTGCGACATCACATCGCCTCTGCACATGCGCAGATGTATTCCAGACCTGGCCCAAAGAGACGAGGTTTCCGTGGGGCTGGGAGGTGCAACGGGGCGGACTTAGGGGTGGAATGGGGCGGGCCCAAGGGTGGAACAGGGAGGGGCCACATGTCCTTCTTTACCAGATGCAAAATCTGGTAACCCTACCCACTATGGTGCTTTCCAGCATACTGAGGCCATAAAATAACTGCATTTCTCATTTTCTCAAGTAAGGGTGACCACTGCTGTAAATGGAAAACAAATAGGAGAAGGAATTTCTTCGAGTAGGGCTAGCAGAAGCTGGCAGACTCAGTCTTACTCCCAGAACTTCATATATATAATAATATAATATATATAATATATTAATAATTATATATTATATCTATATATATAAAATCGGAGGTATGTATGTGTGTATGTATGTATGTGTGTGTGTGTGTGTGTATGTGCTGCGATCACGCAAAAACGGCTTGACCGATTTGAACGAAACTTGGTATGCAGATCCCTCACTACCTGGGGTGATATGTTCTGGGGGTCTCGCGGCCCACCTGCACACGTGGGCGGAGCTACAAACAGAACATCAGATTTCACCCATTCATGTCAATTGAAAAAATGTAAAAAGCTGCCATTCTCACAGTAATTCAAAAACGGCTTGACCGATTTGAACGAAACTTGGTATGCGGATCCCTCACTACCTGGGGTGATATGTTCTGGGGGTCTCGCGGCCCACCTGAACATGTGGGCGGAGCTACAAACAGAAAATCAGAGTTCACCCATTCATGTCAATGGAAAAAATGTAAAAAGCTGCCATTCTCACAGTAATTCAAAACCGGCTTGACCGATTTGAACGAAACTTGGTATGCAGATCCCTCACTACCTGGGGTGATATGTTCTGGGGGTCTCGCGGCCCACCTGCACACGTGGGTGGAGCTACAAACAGATAATCAGATTTCTCCCATTCATGTCAATGGAAAAAATGTAAAAAGCTGCCATTCTCACAGTAATTCCAACTACCTGCGTTGATATGTTCTGGGGGTCTCGCGGCCCACCTGCACACGTGGGCGGAGCTACAAACAGAACATCAGATTTCACCCATTCATGTCAATGGAACAAATGTAAAAAGCTGCCATTCTCTCAGTAATTCCAACTACCTAGGGTGATATGTTCTGGGGGTCTCGCGGCCCGCCAGCACACGTGGGCGGAGCTACAAACATAACATCAGATTTCACCCATTCATGTCAATGGAAAAAATGTAAAAAGCTGCCATTCTCACAGTAATTCACAAACGGCTTGACCGATTTGAACGAAACTTGGTATGCAGATCCCTCACTACCTAGGGTGATATGTTCTGGGGGTCTCGTGGCCCACCTGCACACGTGGGCGGAGCTACAAACAGAAAATCAGAGTTCACCCATTCATGTCAATGGAAAAAATGTAAAAAGCTGCCATTCTCACAGTAATTCAAAACCGCCTTGACCGATTTGAACGAAACTTGGTATGCAGATCCCTCACTACCTGGGGTGATATGTTCTGGGGGTCTCGCTGCCCACCTGCACACGTGGGCGGAGCTACAAACAGATAATCAGATTTCTCCCATTCATGTCAATGGAAAAAATGTAAAAAGCTGCCATTCTCTCAGTAATTCAAAAATGGCTTGACCGATTTGAACGAAACTTGGTATGCAGATCCCTCACTACCTGGGGTGATATGTTCTGGGGGTCTCGCGGCACACCTGCACATGTGGGCGGAGCTACAAACAGAAAATCATATTTCACCCATTCATGTCAATGGAAAAAATGTAAACAGCTGCCATTCTCACAGTAAATCAAAAACGGGTTGACCGATTTGAACGAAACTTGGTATGCAGATCCCTCACTACCTGGGGTGATATGGTCTGGGGGTCTCTTCACCCAAGAATTTATATGTTCTTGCTCCTGGAGGTGAAACTAAAAATGTTGTTTATAATCAAGTTTTGTGTTAGTTGTATTGTATTCATTTTGTCAAATATTTCACATTATAATTTGAATATTATACTTTTTATAAAGCTGTAAAAAATAATTTCATTCACCACTATAAAGTATCTTTATTTGAATCCATTTACAGTGTTATTGCTATAATTAAATGCCCGTGCAACGCCGGGGCATCAGCTATATATATATATATAATTATATATAATATAATAATATATATATAATATATATATATATATATTTTTTTTTTAATAGTCTTGCTTTAAAAAGCATTTATATATGTTTATATAATCTTGTATTCAATTATTCATGATCACAGCAGTGGTCAAGGGCCATGTGCTAATTTCCTCATTAGCACATGAGCCCTTTCTACCACCTATTTTCTTGGTGGTCGCGGCTCCCATGCTAACCATTCTACTAACTGCTTAGCGCATGACAATGTAGCTGCACTAACCAGTTAGCACTGAGCATGCCCACTCTCTGCCTCCAGAGCTGGCCCCAGCGCTAAAAAATATGCCCTATTTTTTTAGTGCATGGGTAGATGCTTAGGATACCACAGAATACCTGAGTGCGCTATGCGGCAGTGCCTTTTTTCTTGTGGTAAAGCATGCGTTTGTGCTTACCGCAGCTTAGTAAAAAAAAAAAAAGTATAACTTTTGTCTACATATTTCTAGTTTTAGCTTGTGATTACATATTCCGTACTGGGTGAGGGTTTCTGTGTTCTTTGTGTATGAAAGGACATGGTTTTCTGTTAGCATTGACAGTGCAGGATCAATCTGTAATAATCTGGCCTATTTAATTTTACAATGGGTGTATTGATGTTCTAGTGCTCACTGCAGTGTGTAAGATGCTGCCTTTTCCTAAGTGTACACTCTTGTTGTGTGGCGTGTGAATTATTACTAAAAATCATGTTTTTCATATAGAGGAGGGGGTTGTTAAAAACTAATCTTCCCCGGGTGTCTCATATGCTAGGTATGCCACTGATTCGGGGGTAATTTTATGATAGATTTTCATGCCTCTGTCAGTTCCAAAGTATCTGATCATTCTAACTTCAGAAGTCTAAAGGACTTGAAATTTCCTGTCACATTTGTAAACATAACATTCTACTGCTTTGTCATCTTCTGATCATCCATCCGTCTTTTTCTCTGATCTCCCCCACCCCCCTAACTTTCCCCTTCAAGATGTCATAGGGATACTTTTATCGTTCACGTATATCAGTGTCTCTCAAACTGTGTGCCAAGGCACAGTGGTGTGCCACGATAGATTCCAGAATTTTACTTTATTTTTAAAAATTCCCTTCATAAGTATACATTAGGATAGATGACATGTATCTTGCGAACGCAAGAATCTGTCAACGTTATGCGCATCTGTGTACGTAAGGATACTACCACCCAGACAAGCATCATTCTTTTACATGATTAGTCCTTGAAAATTAACAGTAATTTTTGTTTTATTTGTGTATTTTAAGCAGTAGTTATCCTAACTTGAGCAATAAAGCAATCGAGGCTTTGTTACCATTTGGATCTTCATATCTTTACCAACTTGGATTTTCAGCTTTGACAGAAATTAAATTGAAAAAAAACCAAAACAAAACCAGAACGACTGCAGGTGATGGATGACTACATGCGTGTTTGCTTGTCGACTATTGAGCCGTGTTTTTAGTTAATTTGCACTAAAAAAAACAAGCACATCCATCGCATTGATTAGCAATTCTAGTCTATCTACTTGTACTTTAGTTTCACCATTGTTACAGTTACCCATACATAGCTTAAAGAACTTTAAATAAATAACTCTCAAATGTAATTTTTTGCTGGTTTTGCAATTTTATAATTTTAATGTGCCACGAAAAACATTTGCTCCGTTAAGTGTGCCAGAGCTAAAAAAAAGTTTGAGAGAGACTGACATATATTCTGATATTGTTATCATTTGCTCATATTATCCTGATCTGTGGAAGGGTGTTTTAACTCCCAAAAGCTCAGCAAAAAATGTATTTAGTCCAATAAAAACTTATAACCTTATATTCTTTTTTTTTTATTTAACTTTTTTCTATACTTTCAAGTAGAATAACATGCCAACCCCACTACTTTATCCAAGATGGTTTAATAATAACAATTATTCATTTGGGACATGCCTGCAGATTAAATTAATCTTGCTTTTCCATTTGTACTTGTACTTTTGACCTGAGAAATACTTCAGATACACTTCATTAATGTGTGGTATTGCACACAACCTTGGATGTTAACAGAGGTGCAGTAGAAAGGGAAAACTGGACTTGACATGGGTTTTGTTCTGTGTTTATACACTGGTAGAAAATAAAAGAATATCTTTTTCTGGTCGATCCTAACATGCCAGCCTAAATTAGATGTCAAGGTAATTGTAGTGTTTGCCAGACTGGCTAAAACTGATTTCTAGATAGAAAGAAAATAACAGGTTGGAACATATTTGCACTTTGCAGTGTTTGTAGTTTAACAGACAAGCTGAGCGTTGGAAAGCACTCTCCAACTCCTAAGGCTGGTCGCACCCTTGGTCATATTACATTACATTACATTACAGATTTCTATTCCGCTTGTGCCTTGCGGTTCTAAGCGGATTACAAATTAAGAGACTGGACAATTTCAGGAATATTACAGTACATAGAATCAGGAATGTATCAAGTTACAATTGTTAGTCTGGAAGTTTCCAGGAGATATTTAGAGCTCATAGTAGATGAATAGTAGATTGATGAAGAGAGTTGTACAATGTTTGGTATAGTTATGGATGGGTGATCGTGTGTGTATTTTCTAGTGCTATGTTGAGGTTAAGATGATGGAAAGTATTTTTTGAAGAGATGAGTTTTGATTTCTTTTCGGAATTCTTTTATGTCTATTGATTTGATCAGTAGATTGGAAATGGTAGTGTCAATTTTTGCTGCCTGTGTAGCTAAAAGGCTGTCGTATAGTTTCATGCGTCGTGTACCTTTGAGAGGAGGGTAGGCGAATAGGTTTTGAGTTCTCTTTATTCTGTGTGAGAGATTACGGTGTAGTCTTTTGTTTAGGTATCCGGGTGCTGTTCCGTGTGTTACTTTGTATAGTAGACAGTAGAATTTGAACTGGGATCTTGCTTTTATTGGTAGCCAGTGTGAGTCAAGGTAAGCATTGGTGATGTGGTCAAATTTGCTGAGGGAATAGATGAGTCTGAGGGCCGTGTTCATATGACGAGTTCATTACAAAACTAAACCCTCCCTTTACAAAGCCTTGCCAACGTTCTTAGCTCTGGCCACAACAGTAAGAGCTTCAATGCTCAAAGATTTCCTAGGAGCGTTTGAGCTGTTACTGCCACGGCCGGTGCTAAAAACGCTAGCGCGGCTTTGTAAAGGAGGGAGTAAAGTAATTTTTCTGGCTTCTTACCTCAAGCGCTCTTCCTGAGTTCTTTAGGAAAAGGAATATTTGTACTATAATTGTGTATTGCTAGGTTAGGTGTAGGGTTTTGTTGTTGCTTTAGTAGAAGAGGAATTCTTTAAAAGAGCAAGCATATTTGTGTGCTCTAGTACTTTTTCGCCTCTTCAAAAATAATAATAATAATAATAATAATTTTATTCTTATATACCGCCATACCCAGCGAGTTCTAGGCGGTTTACATTAAATTAGATTAGGATCCGCATAGACTTGTAGATTTACAACAAATTTATCGGATTTACAACAACTGTAGCCAACACTTGGCAGCTGAAAAGGGAAATTTACAACAAGTTTAGCCAACTTCGTAGATGAAGAGGGCAGAATTACAAACAAAAAAGGAGGCATTACCTGAGAATTGGGATTTCAGAATTTTATAATAGCCCACAGACCTCGGAAACCTCTGCCACCTTCACCCCTTATCCTCCCATTCATTTCCTTTTTCACCTTCTCCATGTCCACCTTCCCTCACTCTCTTCAAAGACCAGACCATCTCCTTCCTCTGTCACTCTTACTTCTCACCACAGCTCCTTTGCCCCCTTTTCGTTGCCTTTCGATGCCTCCCTTGCCATTCTAGGTCTTTTACACCATCTCACCAACTTTCTTCTCAAATTTGTCATACCTTAAAATGCCTGCGTCAACCCTTCCCAATCACTGAATCCTGACCCTCCCTTTCTATTCAAGGTTTATTAAAAATTTGATTGATCGCCTATCGACATTCTAGGCCAATGGTTCCCAAACCTGTCCTGGGGGACCTTCAGCCAGTCAGGTTTTCAAGATATCCCTAATGAATATGCATGAGAGAGATTTGCATATAATGAGAGTGACAGGTATGCAAATCTCTCTCATGCATATTCATTAGGGATATCTTGAAAACCTGACTGGCTGGGGGTCCCCCAGGACAGGTTTGGGAACCACTGTTCTAGGTGATATACAGCACAGTAAAAAAATTAGGGGAACAAAATTAAAATATTTAACGAAAGCCAAGATGTGGACGAGACCAACAGACGAACAGGAAACAAGAGGGCAGAGGGTAAAATACAATATTATCAGAAAAGATCACAATTAAGGACAGCACAAAAGGGTAGGGGAAAAAGTTAGTGTAGAGCTGCCTTTACTGAAACAGTGAAAGAATCCCGAGTTATAGAGCAAAAGCATCTCTATACAAGAAGCTTTTTAAAACTCCTTTAAATTTATCAATGTTTAATTCCTCCCTAAGATAGGAGGGCAGGGAGTTCTAGATTTGGGGTGCTGTAATGGTGAATGAAGTGGTACGATGCGTATGGAAGGTCTTGAGGGAGGGGACAAAAAGTAAGTATTGAGAAGATCTTAGAGTTCTAGCAGAAGCATGCGGAATCAGCAATTTATCAATAAAAGTTGGTTGTCTAGATTTGAGTGTTTTAAAAGCGAGGAGGGCGATTTTGAAGGTGATACGGTGAGGGATAGGGAGCCAGTGGGCGTTTTTAATTAGCGGGGTAACATGATCATATTTCTTTGAGTTGGTAATAATTTCGATTGCAGTATTTTGAATGAGTTGTAGCTGTCTAATTTCCTTTTACAATATTCCTTTATAAAGGAAATTGCAATAGTCTATTGTAGCGATAACTAGCGAATGGATTAGAATGTTTAGTGAAGGAACTGGAAAGAGATTTAATCAGTCGAATTTTGTAAAAGCAGTTTCTGACCACGGCGCTAATTTGTTGATGGTAGTTGAGCTTGCTGTCAATAATCACGCTCAAGGTTTTTGTCGAAGATACCTCCCAATCCCAGTCAGTCTTGGACTCTGTGCTCTTCCACTCTCACCAGTACCCACTACCCACATAACTGAGTTCCTGCTCTTCCACCAATTTCATAACCTCAGTGTCTACTTTTCTGCCTCCTTCCCCAATATCTGTCCAATTTTCCCTCCTCCTTCTATCCCTCCATCTGCAACATCAATTCCCTTTCTTTTCCAGCGTATCCCCCTGCCTCCTTTTTCCCACATCCATGCTCTCTCTCCCTTTCCACATCTGCCTCCCGTTCACTCTCATTTGCAAGCATCTGCTCCTCCTCCTCCAAACTCTACACAGTTTACCATTGTCTCTCCCCCTCCTGATTAATTAAGCAGCAGCAGAAGCAGGTTGAAAACCAGTGTCTCTTTTTCCTCTTACTTTCATTTACACTCCTAACAAAAATGTTTACAACCCTTAAAATATCTCCTTTTGTTGTGCTCGCTGATTTTCTAATTCTCACAAATGCTCCCATCTTGCTAACAACTCCCTTAAGGTATTCCCATATCTTGACAAAGTTAGGGCTCCTTTTACAAAGGTGCGCTAGCGGTTTAACGCGCATAATAGCATGCGCTAAACTACCGGAAGCACTAGTCGCTACCACCTCCTCTTGAGCAGGCGGTAGTTTTTGGCCAGCGCGGGGGTTAGCGCGTGATGAAAAGTCATGCGCGTTAATCCCGCTAGCGTGCCTTTGTAAAAGGAGATGTTCATTCAGGGCTTACATTTCCGAAACACTAAGGGCTACTTTTATAAAGGCGCACTAGCGGGGTTAACGCGCGTGACTTTTCATCACGCGCTAACCCCCGCGCTGGCCAAAAACTACCACCTGCTCAAGAGGAGGCGGTAGCGGCTAGCGCGTCTGGCGGTTTAGCACACGCTATTACACACGTTAAACCGCTAGCGCACCTTTGTAAAAGGAGCCCTTAGTGTTTCGGAAATGTAAGCCCTGAATGAACATCTCTTTCCATGTCCTAATGCTTAATTATACATCCGGTGTTCAATAGATACCAGATAATTACCCAATGCAACATCAGAACACTCTCCTCCTTTGTAAATACCAGGTTCCTACCAAATTTAATTTATTTTATTTTTTTCAATTTAACATAGTCACTTATAGGCCTCTTAACCAACTGAGCTCCAGATGGCTTACAGAAAAGAATGTCTCCAAATTAAGGGTCACTTTTACCAAATGGTGGTAAGCACCTATGCATGCTTAGAATCCATGGATGTGAGGTGTGCTCAGGTACCATGTACTAATTTTGGGCTGAGTGCATGCTAACCACATACCAAAAAATATTTTATATTTGTAGTTATGGGGCAGAGATTATGCATGCCCTATGCTAATTGGCTAGCACGTGAGCATTGGCGCACACTGACCAATTAGCATAGGATTGGCATGTGAGCCCTCTCCCCCCTACAAAACAGAATCATGTTGGCAGATAAAGGCCAAATGGCCCATCCAGTCTGCCCATCCGCAGTAACCCATTATCTCTTCCTCTCTCTAAGAGATCCCACGTGCCTATCCCAGGCCTAGATGGCAGTAAGAGGTCACACACAAATTTTGAAATTAGTACATGGCCATTAATGGAAGAAACCAAATTGTGGCCATTAAGGAGCCAAAGCGCAGCCCATTCTTTATGCTGTATTGTAAAAGGGCCCCTAAGAATTTACAAATTAGACTAAATACAATAAAGTTTTAGTTCCATACAATTAAAACAATTTTTTTTTTTTTTAATTCTTTATTGGTTTTTAATCAAAAACAGTGTCATACAAATGAAAGAACAAAAGATATTCCACATATTACACTATTATCTATGCAGGTAACATAAATATCATTCAATAATTTCATTTTCTTGCATATAACAATATCATAATATATCTTAATATACAATACAAATAAAGAATAAAGTTATCCAAATATCACTATCAAAACAAAATTAAAACAGATATTTAAAAAAAAAAAAGGCCAGGTCTTCACAGCACCTCTAAAAATAGAATAACTTCTCAAAGTTCTTACTTTCACCAATAGGAAGTAATAGGACCTTTACCTATAATTGTCCAGTTTCTTGTTTCTGTTAAACAGCAATATTTTACACTTGGTACGGAAAGTCTTAAAATTTAAAAGAGTGTAAACATTTTGAAACCCTGGTCCCACCTACCAAAGTCTTTGAGCACCAACTAGCTCTTTGGGACAGGTGTCTTTGGGACATAATTTGAGGTTGAGGGGTGGTAGATTCAGGGGCAATGTTAGGAAATTCTACTTTACGGAGAGGGTGGTGGATGCCTGGAATGCGCTCCCGAGAGAGGTGGTGGAGAGTAAAACTGTGACTGAGTTCAAAGAAGCGTGGGATGAACACAGAAGATTTAGAATCAGAAAATAATATTAAAGATTGAACTAGGCCAGTTACTGGGCAGACTTGTACGGTCTGTGTCTGTGCATGGCCGTTTGGAGGAGGATGGGCAGGGGAGGGCTTCAATGGCTGGGAGGGTGTAGATGGGCTGGAGTAAGTCTTAACAGAGATTTCGGCAGTTGGAACCCAAGCACAGTACCGGGTAAAGCTTTGGATTCTCACCCAGAAATAGCTAAGAAGAAAAAAAAAAAAAAAAAACCATTTAAATTGAATCAGGTTGGGCAGACTGGATGGACCATTCGGGTCTTTTTCTGCCGTCATCTACTATGTTACTATGTTACTATGTCTACAAAAAAAACTCAATTTTATGGATGTTGAGCTGGACGCAGGGCAGGGCTGGACTTACTTCGGTAGACCGTGGGATATAAAACACCCTCCCCTTCTTGATCCATTCTGGTTACCAGTTCTATAATAACAGGAAGGGAAAAAACACTCAGGACTCCAAATGTAAATTCAGACTGGAACTCTTTACTGATAAAACTTTGAGCAAGCTTAAAATGACATATAGGGTCCAAAAGAAACTTGTGCAAATCAAATTCTCTCAGTTGGAAATTTGAGAATAGTAGTCGCTATTGTTCTGATTTTCATTTCAACATTCAAGCAATTATTTACAGCAGTTTATTTCTGTTCCTTTCTCCTCCAATCCCTATCCCAATCAGCAACTCCAACAAAGGCTCTATCCCACCTGGGTTTTCAAATCAGGCGTATCATGGGCCAAATCCTGCCCTCATTACCATATTTGCCACAATATTTTGTAAAACCTATAGAGAATGCTATATCTAATTTAATATTTGTGTGTCGCGCATACCTAATCAGGCTGTAGGCGACTTGAGGAAAGAGAAGGACATGAAACCTAAAACTAGGCAAATAAGTAAAGGTCTGATGCTTATGATGATCTTAGAAGTTTAGTTGTCGAAGAGTGAACTTTTCAGTTTCTTTCAAAATAGGGTGTGGTTGGTTTCCATTCTTATTCTATTCAAATTCTCCTGCTTTTGCTACAAACTAATCTGGGAAATGGCCCCCAACTACCTTCTACCCCACTTCAAATTCTACTCCTCCACTAGATCTACCAGAAACCGCAACCTTTTTGCATACCCGAAAATCGCAGGCTGCAGATATCGAACCTTCCTGGACAGAATCTTCAACTTCCAAGCTGCCAGACAGCAATCTTGGCTAGGTTATTTCATGGATGTAGCTAGGCGTCTTCCGGAAAGAATTAAAGACCACTTTGTTTAAGAAATTCATGTCCTAGCCAGACTTTCTCCCCGCGAACAAAACTCCCACACCTTACCAGGAATTTTTTCATCATACTAGGTATCCTACATTCTTTGTTTTAAAAAAAAAAAAATTTTTTTTCCTCTCCTCAATGGTTATCCACATACTCGCTGGTGTCTGACCATTTTCAATGTATTATGTATAATAGTTAATTCTTATACTGCAACCTATGTTTACTGTTGCTTCTAACCACCTTGCACCTGTAATCACTGACCACTCAGTGACCTTCTATTTAATTTACTGTAATTCGCTGATTGTACAGCTATTCTTCATTATGAACCGCCTAGAAGTCGCAAGATTATGGCGGTATAGAAAAATAAAGTTATTATTATTATTATTATCTTCTCTGTGAGTTCATTCCAGATTTTAACTCCTAGGAAGGTGAACATAGACTGGAAGATTTTTTTGTACTTAAGAATTTTTTGTCAAGGGGAGGTTCAATTGGATCCTGTTAAGAATTCTGCATGATTTGGACCTTGCACTATCTCCTTACCTCTAGAATTCACCGTAACTGGGATGTTCCAACCAACATCTGACAAATTGAAATTGCCTGTACTTCATGGAGTCTCACAATATCAATTTTGCACCACTTCCTGACCCTCTCCATTTTCTGTATTTGCAAATTTTTCTTCCATTTGTATCTTTCTTGTCCAATTCCCCAGCTTCTCTTTCTTAGTTTTTCTATATATCGTTGTCTGTCATCCTCTTTTTGTAATCTCTTGTAGTTTAATAACTTTAACCATTTTCTCTTTACCTTTTTAACTTCTTTCAAAAGCTTTAATGGTGTTTTTCTCTTATTTTATGTATTTTTCAAGCAAGGTCTATTGCCATTACAATAAATTTTCAGTTTTACTTACTGCTTTTCTGCTGTACAATCACTAGAAAAGGATGCATTTATTCTAAATCTTAAGGCAGTGATCTTCAAAGTGAAAAAAATACTCCATCTGATTCATTTTAAATCTGTTGTCGTTACGAGCATACCACCGAGTCAATGTTGACTCATGGTGACTCTAAGGACAGTTGAACTGAGCTGTGTTCAGTCTTTATTCAAGTGTCTAATTGTTGATAGAGGGGCATCCATATTTGCTGTTGTTTTTATTCATCCATTACCATTTTAAACCTTCTTTATGTTAGTTTTATGGCATGTCTCCCAGTCTCAGTAGTAACTTAAAAGGTAAATAACTGTTTCCTATTTACTAGTATAAGTTATGTCTTTCTATGATCTTTACATATGGACAGGGCTCAGAATTGATGCCACTGAAAACATGCACCACAGACAATGAAATTCTTTTTTTGTGGTGCAAGCAGAATATTTCTGGTAGTAGGGCTCCAAGACATTTGCATGATGCACGTATATTTACACTTATAATTTAGAGTCCAGATGCATAACATCTGTGTTCCAACATGCAGATTTACAAAAAGAATGTGGATGTGTAAAACTAGAAGAACTTTTTTCTGCGTTCCTTCTCTCTCTTTTCTTTATTTTAAAGTGAGGTTTCGAGAGAATTATTTTTGCCCCTCTTTGTATGCTTCTGGAATATTTGCCAGCCTAAGATGCTTTACATTGGAGGAAACATTTTATATGCAGAGTGTGGAACCCACTTAAGCATGGTTTATAGTGAAGGATCCCCACCTTGCAATATTTGATCAGTGGAATGACTAGTGCAGCCCATCAGAAGTTGTCTACCCCAGAATTACATAAGAACATAAGAAATGCCTGCACCGGATCAGACCTTGGGTCCATCTAGTCTGGCGATCCACACACGCGGAGGCCCAGCCAAGCCTACCCTGGCGAATACCTTAGTTACTCGTATCCCTCAATGTGTCTTTCAAGATGTGCATCCAACTTGCCCTTAAATCCTTGAATGGTGGTTTCCTCCACAACCTCTTCTGGGAGAGCATTCCAGGCATTCACAACTCGCTGTGTGAAGCAGAACTTTCTGACATTTGTCCTGGCCCTGTCCCCCCACAGCTTCAGTCCATGACCTCTTGTCCGAGTCACCTTTGACAATGTGAATAAAGTTGTTTCCTGCTCTATTTTGTTGAATCCTTTCAGTATTTTAAAAGTCTCTATCAGATCCCCTCGCAGTCTCCTCTTCTCGAGGGTGAATAATCCTAGTTTTCTGAGGCAATCTTTGTAGCTCAAGTTCTCCATACCTTATACAAGCTTTGTCGCTCACCTCTGCACCCTCTCCAGTAGTATTATATCCTTCTTTAGGTAGGGAGACCAATGTTGGACACAGTATTCCAAGTGTGGTCTTACCATCGCTCTGTAAAGTGGCATTATGACATCCTCAGATCTACTCGTGATACCCTTCTTTATCATGCCCAACATCCTGTTTGCTTTTTTTGCCGCCGCTGCGCATTGAGCCAATGGCTTCAGGGTCCTGTCTATCTTTACCCCCAGGTCCTTTTCTTGTTCGCTTTTGCCCAAAGTTACATCAAACAAGGTATACTGGTGCTCCTTGTTTTTCCTGCCCAGGTGCATCACTTTGCATTTTTCTACATTAAACTTCATTTGCCCCTTCTCTGCCCATTTCTTTAGTTGTCTCAAATCTCTCTGGAGTTCCTCACTGTCTGTCTGTGACCTGATTGCCCGACACAGCTTTGTGTCATCCGCAAACTTGATGATTTCACTGGTCGTTTCTTTTTCCAGGTCATTTATGAAAATATTGAATAAGATGGGCCCAAGAACCAAACCCTGAGGCACTCCGCTAGTTTCTTTCTCCCAGTCTGAGAACTTTCCATTTACGCTCACCCTCTGTCTTCTGTCTTCCAGCCATTTTCCTATCCATCTTAGTATGTCCCCTTCTATTCCATGACTTTGTAGTTTTCTGAGAAGTCTCTCATGTGGAACTTTGTTGAACGCCTTCTGGAAGTCCAAGTACATTATATCCACCGGCTCTCCGCTATCAACATGTTTGTTCACAGTCTCGAAAAACTGAAGTAAATTCGTCAAACATGACTTCCCCTTCCTGAAGCCATGTTGACTAGCTCTCATTAGGTCATGGGCATCCAGATGTTGGACTATGCTATCCTTAATCAATGCTTCAACAATCTTCCCAGGGACCGATGTGAGACTCACAGGTGTATAGTTTCCCGGTTCTCCTCTTGATCCTTTTTGAAGATTGGGATGACGTTCTCTATCTTCCAGTCTTCTGGTATCTTTCCGGTTCTAATTGATATATTAGCGAGGGATTGCAGTAGTTCTCCAATTTCTACCTTTAGCTCTTTTAATACTCTCGGGTGAATTCCATCTGGGCCAGGGGATTTGTCGCTTTTTAGTTTGTCGATCTGATAGTAAATCTGGTCCAGATCCACATTTACTGTGTTGAGGCTCTCCTCTATTACTCCCTTGAATACTTTCACTGTTTCGGGTACAGATGTGGTGTCCTCTTTGGTAAAGACCGATGCAAAGAAGGAATTAAATCTATCTGCAATCTGTTTGCCTTCTTTGATGTATCCTTTTCTTCCTTGATCGTCGAAACGGCCCACTGCCTCCTTGGCAGGTTTCTTCCCTTATACGTATCTAAAGAAAGGTTTGAAGTTTTTGGCCTCCTGCGCTATCCTTTCCTCATAGTTCCTTTTGGCGTCTCTCACTGGCCATGCTTCCTTGAAACAGCTATAGTTTAAAATCATCATGCTGTGCCATTTTCTCAGTGCAGCCTGATACTTCACCCATCTTAGCTTATGTGAAAGATGTAAGTCAGCTTCATCTGACTTTTTCCCTTTTGGTCCGTTTGAATTTTGCTATAAACCACAGAATGGGAGAATCCTTTTGGAAAGAAGCCCTAGTTATATTTCTTTGATACACAATGTGGAAGCTATGAGTGTACCTTTAGTCAGATAGAGGAGGGCAATTTTTAGGCAGGCCAGTTTACCCTTGAAATCATAAGAGCCTAAGATGTACCTTGCTGGATCCTAAAGGTCCAGTGGGTCTAGCCAGGGCAGGATTAATTTGTCGAGGGCCCCTAGGCACACAAGTCCACTGGGCCCCCCTGCCTTGCCCCACCCCACCATGCCCCGCCCCCATTTTCTTATTTTCTTCTTTATTTCCACTTTATTTCTTTTATTTTAAAATTCAAAACAAACAACAAAGATTACAATACCAGTGCCAGTGTAGTTTTTCTTCTATGCAACCTCCAAACATCTCTGAACAAATACCCCCTTCCTTCCTAGAGGAAGAGATCTTCAGCTGGCAGGGCTTTGGGAAGCCCGCCAATTTATATTTTGCATTTGGCTAGGTGGCAAAAAAAAATTTAGCACCTGTCATTTTATTGGACTAATACATTTCTCAATTAGCTTTCAGAAGTTAAAACCTCTTTCTTCAGGTCAGTAACCTATACTGCTGTTACAATATCCCTATCCTGACATGAGGAAAGGAGTTATGGTCTCTGAATTAATAAAAATTTTAAAAAGTATTAAAATTAGTCCAATAAACAGGATCACCTTATTTCCATTTTCTATTAATAAACGATTATCAACACAGCTACAATAATACTTTATACTAAAGCTAAAATAAATAGAACTTTTTTCTACCTTTGTTGTCTGGTTTCTGCTTTCCCCATCTTCTCATCATTCTCTTCCTTCCATCTACTGTGTGCCCTCTCTCTGCCTCTTCTGTATGGCATCTGTCCCTTCTCTCTCTCCCCTTCTCCCCACTTCCATCATCTGCCCTTCTCTCTCTCCCCTTCTCCCCACTTCCATCATCTGTCCCCTTCTCTCTCTCCCCTTCTCCCCACTTCCATCATCTGCCCTCTTTTCTCTCTCTCCTTCTTCCCACTTCCATCATCTGCCCCCTTCTCCAGTCCCCACTTCATATTTTCCCTGCCCCCTTCTCTCTCCCTTAAATTCTGCGCAAAAATATGCAATCAGTAGTAAACAGCTTATTTGCCCTTTTTATTTGTTACATCGTCACTTCATACTTGAGCGCGATGCCCTGCAACATATCACCATCACCCACCTGATGCTCCACGTAGCTCTCGGCCAGAGGCGCTGTGCTGTCACGCTAGCCGAACTGCCATAGGAGCATGTCTTGGTGCGGGCCTGGCTCTGTGTTTATGAGCTTAGACACATGCACTTATGCCAGCCATAGAGCTGGTTGAAGTGTGTGCACCTATGTTTCAGAGATATGCATGTGAAGATTATAGAAAGAATGTACAAATCAGAACTGAACTCTAACAAATACACAAGAACAGGAAACACCCTGAAGCAACTATTGGTACTCCTACAAACCATATACAGCAGAAAACTTGTTTGTTCACTTAATTAAAAGGATAAAAAGACCTCAGAGATCCACAGGTCTTCGTTTCTTGTAAAAAAGACACTAATACCCATCTTATGCAGAACAAAGAGAAACAAACATCTAACCTTAAAAATACCGCAGCCATAACTCACAGCCTTTCTAGATCTACCGTACTCACCTGCAGCATTTCATTACGCCCTCATTCGGCACTATGCCTAATAACCAATATGGTGCTGGGACTCCACGAAGATGCCAACGGAGAAGCTTCTCTACCTTTATGTCTATCACTAGTCTTTAAGCCCGTTACATTAATGGGTGCTAGAATAGATGTGTTTGTCTGTCTTTCTGTCTCCTTAGCCGGTGGCTGTCTTTCTTTCTTTCTCGCTCCTTGGCCACTGGCTGTCTGTCTGTCTCTCTGGCCCCCTCTGTCTGTTTGTCATTCTTTCTGTCTGTGTCTCTTCCTGGCCCCCTGCCTATCTCTGGCCCCCTGAGCAAACCAAGATTGCTTCCTGCCCCCAGCACACTCTTCCCACCAAAGCAGCCCCTTTTCCCTCTCCCCCCTCCACTTCCTTGTGCAGCAGTAGCAGCCGGATGTCTTGCAGCACCTCGAAGGACACCCTCCTGTCGTTGCTCTCACGGCCGCAAGCTGCCGTGCACTGCAAATGGAACATGGCACGGAAGCACAAATCATGGCAGCAGGAATCATGCTGTTTCAACTGCGCATGCACGGATAAGGGTTTTATTATAGAGGATTCATCATCTCCTAGGTTTTTTTTTAATTTTTTCAAATTATTTTTTTACTGGTTCTCCCCCTACTTCTTTTTTGTTTGTATTTTTCATAGGGGTTTTTTTTCTCCTTTCAGTGTTCTCCTTCCTAGGTACCACAACTGCCTATTCACCACATAAGAACATAAGAAGCGCCATCTCCAGAACAGACCCTAGGTCCATCAAGTCCGGCGATCCGCACTTGCGGTGGCCCCGCCAGGTGTAACCTGGCATAGTTTTAGTCCCCATATCGCTCTAAACTTCTCGTAAAGAGAAGTGCATCTAGCTTACCCTTACCCATGTCACTTCATGCCACTCATAAGGAGTTGTACATCTAACTTACCCTTAAATCCTAGAACGGTGGATTCCGCAATTACCTCTTCTGGGAGAGCATTCCAAGTGTCCACCACTCGTTGCGTGAAGCAGAACTTCCTGATATTTATCCTGAACTTGTCCCCCCTTAGCTTCAGCCCATGTCCTCTTGTCCTTGCCCCATTGGACATTGTAAATAATGTTTTTTCCTGCTCTATTTTGTCGATTCCTTTCAGTATTTTGAAAGTCTCGATCATATCCCCTCGCAGTCTCCTTTTCTCAAGGGAGAACAACCCATCGTAATCCAGGTTCTCTATACCTTTCACCAGCTTTGTTGCTTGTCTCTGCACCCTCTCTAGCAAGTGCTGCATTATCTAAGTCTGTCTCTTGGTAACAATGTAAAAAAAAAAAAAAAAATTACTTTATTCTGAAATCTAGTGGCTCAACATTTAAACACAGTGCTCAACATTTTTTTGAAACCTCAATTTTTAAATGTTTGTAGTACTGCAATTTATATAAGTGGCAGCAGGTTTTACAATACAGTATACGTATATTCATCTCCGCCATATGGACAACCAATTATATTCATCTGCAATCCATATAGCTACGTGAATGCATTTAGAGTGACCTTATGCTGTATGCAAGAGATACAAGAAATTAACTAAAAATTTGATCTCTTCATGGCTATATACAAACCATTTGTCATTGAAGCCTCAAAAATCAAAAGCTCTACTTTTTGCTATAAAGGATAATCAGTCACTTTCTTCTCTCTAATACTTCAATTCAATTTTCATCAACATTGAAAATTCTTGGGGTTACTTTTGAGCTGAAATTATCTTTTCAATCATAAATTTCCAGTGTGATAATGCAGTTATTATAAACTACATCTACATTAATTCATTCAATATCACATCTCTACTTCCATCTGCTATTAATATTCTTATCCATTCCTTAGTAATCAGTACATTTGATTACTGTAATTCTATATACTATGGCATTAGGCAAAAGGATTTAAATTGCCTTCAATTAATACCAAATACTTCAATAAAAATGATTACAGGGGAAAAGAAATTTGACCATGTTACTCCATTACTGACATCAGCTCACTGGTTGCTGATCAAACATTGTTTAACATAAAAGATCCTGCTTTTCGTTTTCAAGACATGAGTTAATCGATCTCCTTCTTATATTGAAAACTATACACTTCACTCTCTTCAGCAGAATCTTTTTACAATTCCTTCTAATAGACATATTACATACGCATCTATTAGAGACTGTATTTTTTCAGTTAATGGTCCACAACTCTGGAATGCTCTTCCAAATCATATTCGAATGGAATCCAATCTCAAACATTTTAAAAGTCTTTTAAAAACATTTTTATTTATGGACGCATTCGGCTGACAGACTAATAATCTTGATCAGTGCAGGCTCTGTGAGGATTAATCTGAAATCAGGATCACATAATCAGTTTTAAACCTCTCCCTTTACTATTAATTATGTAGTTCTGTTTTCTGATTTTATTTCATTTTAATTTACTTTTAAATATTTTTACTATATGTAAACTGCTTAAATGTTTTGCCAATGCGGTATATCAAATGTTGAATAAACTTGGAAACTGTAGGTATAGCAGCTGAATATTGCCGCCAATCCATAGAATTAGTCAGAATACCCATACTCCATCCTTACTCCACCCTGGGGTTATCTTGATAGAATCAGGGTGGGCTATAAAGATTTTAAGTGATCCTTTCCTTTTAGTGCCTACTTTCCTATATAAAATAGTGGCGTAAACAGGTATATGCTGCCTATAATTTAGGTATAGGTACTTATGCCAGCAATAAAGCTGCCCCTAAATTTTATGGATGTGAGTCCCATCCATGCTCTGCCCAGATGTTGCTCATGTGTGTGCCTACTTGTTAAATGCGCATAATGCAAGATATCTGTGTATTTTCAGAATAGCACTTTTACACTTGTGTATTCAATGCACCTTCTTTATAGAATTACTCCCATAGCAGCTTTTGAATGCTGGGCCTAAATTCTGACATTGTTTGTGCTGCTCCATCTTCTGTCGGGTATGAAAGTTATTCATGTGGGGAACATCTAATGTTTTATTGCAGCTTTTCATCTGAAAATATGCATGGACTGAGGGGTTTTCTTTTCTTTGCATATTTTGGAATGCTTGGCAAGTTATCAATTCACCACAGAAAATTTCTTTAGAGAGAAAATGAAAAACACAAAATATTAGGCATGGAAAACAAATGAATCGCATCAGATACATACATTTCACACAGCTTTGGTCATGTAGGACACTAATTTGAAATAAAATAGTTTGGGATTTCTTACATTTGCCAGTGCAGCAACCCTCTGAACTATTCCTTTGGAGCCCACAATAATTACAAATGATTGTTATTAAAGAAAATTCAGTTTATACATTTATCTTAAGAATGTGCATTCATTAGCACTCAGTTCATTAAGCACTTTAAATATTTTAATACATGCAAAATCAATTTAATGTGCATTAATGTACAAATTAACACATGTACAATTGATTTCTGTGGATTAAAATGTTCCAGTGCAGGTTGCATTCTTTTTTATTTTTTATTAACACAGATGTGTGAAATAAACAAAAGGAATAATGAAAGCCAGGGGAACATGCCAAAATGAACTGAAACGGTAATATTTAAACACTATGGCCAGTAATGACTGCAAACACTGACCGCAGTGTTTGAATTTATAGCCAGATAGTCATAAGAACATAAGAGTTGCCATACTGGGGGAAAACAAAGGTCCATCAAGCCTAGTGTCCCGTTTCCAAGAGCGGCCAACCCAGGTCAGAAGTACACGGAGCCCACCGCTGAATATCTAGGTGTGAAGAAGTCACCAGAAGCTCTCTGGCTACCACTGATATTCAGAACAAAAAAAGAGGCAAGAGAGATGTTGACCCCCAACCAACAGTTGCATTTATTGAAAGCATAAAGTAACAATAGTCCTAGGTCTTAAAAAGACTATATGAAATCCCAAAAGTAGAATCCTAGGAAAGTCCCAACCAGGATCCAGGTTTCGGCAACTAATGTCGCCTTCTTCAGGGGATACCACATAAACAATTTGAACAAAATCAACAAATCCATAGTGGGCATGTAGGCGTCTCTAATTCAGAAGCGCCTGCATGCCCACTACAAATTTGTTGATTTTGTTCAAATAATTTTTGTTGTTCCCTGAGGAAAGTGACATTAGTTGCCGAAACCTGGATCCTGGTTGGGACTTTCCTAGGATTCCACTTTTGGGACTTCATATGGCCTTTTTAAAACCTAGGACTATTGTTACTTTATGCTTTGAATAAATGTAACTGTTAGTTGAGGGTCGACATCTCTCTTGCCTCTTTTTTTGTTCTGTTCTATTTTTGAGGCCAGCCCCCTTCTTCTATTGTTCTTTTTTTACCACTGATATTCAGCACTGGTACACGAATAACTATCCAGACAAGTTAGGACAGCAAAATATTAGCACTGAATATTGGTGGTAACTGAATAAGTTCCAGCTCTGCCTTGGTTCCTCTATCTCAGTGGTCTCAAACTTGCGGCCCGCCAGATCCTATTTTGAGGCCCTCGGTATGTTTATCATAATCACAAAAGTAAAATAAAACAGTTTCTTGATCATATGTCTCTTTAGCGATAAACTACAATATTATTATTAAGACTTAGCCAAAAGGAAAGATTTATAAACCATAAAGAGTATTACCTCATGCAAAATTGTCATTTCTTTAATAAGACATTAACTATTTTTTTCTGCGGCACTCCAAGGACCTACAAATCCAAAATGTGGCCCTGCAAAGGGATTGAGTTTGAGACCACTGCTCTATCTGGATAGTGCCAAGGTGCTCAATAAACATTTTCAGTGGCATTATCCAGATAATGCTGCTGAAAGTCAGTGGTCCCACTGAGCAGCACTTAAGTAATAGTGATCCTAAAACATTCTGCTGTGCAAGCCTTTGATTTCTCTTGTGTTTCTTTTATAGTTTCGGTGGTGGCTCTCCAAAGAAGAAAGACAAGGGAAACAGTCAAAGAAGTCTTCAAAAGATAAAGCAAATGCCAAAGAGATCCAGCCTCCGGAAGAGAACCTGATAGAAAACAACAAAAATGGGGAAGAAGAATCAATCAGAATTGAGGATGTTGGGGGCTACATGACAGATCTGAATATTCACAAGGATGGAGTCCCACATCACAACCAAGATGAGACTCTCAAAGAAGAAAACCTGTCTTGTCTGCAGCAAGAAAATGATAAGGAATCAGAAGAAAGGCTGAGTCCAAACCATCACACTTGGAATGAAATGGAAATGTCTGAGGATGAGAAGAGCTCAACCAACCACAGTAAGAGGAGAGATTCTCCTGGGGAAAGCTGCACGAGAGAGAAGGAAGATGAAAAGGAGGTCATCTCGACAACCATAGTGGGGGAAGGAGGAACAGTGGCAGTTATTCAAGAAATAGAAGAAAAGTAAGCTGGGAGAAGTACAAATGCAGAATTTTCCAAAATGAAGGACCTAAAAACACCTTCAGCACTATTATTTGCTAGAACAATTAATATCACATATTGTATATTCTGTACAATTTGACACTCCTCTACTTTCCAAAATGAGGTCGAAATACACAGTCCTATAAACAATCATTTTTAGTTTCTATGAGTAACAGAATTGAAAAGTGAAACAGTTATTAAACGAAGATAAATCAAATATATTTTCTAACTTATATGCATATCTTTCTTTAAAAATCTTGTTTTCTGAGTTACAAGGCTATATTAAAATACACTTTTCTTATACACACAGCACTTGAACCGTTTTGTTTAAAGGAAGGTTTGTTCTGTATTTTTTTTGAATGATGATAAGTTTTATGTAGAGATCAAATATTATGGGCAAAGTATTGCACACCGATTTACGTCTACTTGGAATAAGATGATGAAGTGCTACTGGCTGGAACATGGTTGTATTTATCTAAGAGTTTAGTTTCCTGTTTCTGATTTAGAAGTTACTTAATTGAAAGCAGAAAACTGGTATATACACCTTGTATGGATGATATGATCTTTAAACTTAAACATATATGCAATTTCCATCCTCTTCTATTGTGTATTCTGACTGTAGTTTCAGATGGGTTATTATTACTTAGGCTCTCTTGATAAGGCAAGAATTGTGATTGAGTGAAATAAAATTCTCTATAAACATTAGTAATGAGCAGAAAGGGCTGGGTCATTTGTATATCAGCTATATTTCACGGGAAGGATCATAACTGTAAATCTAATTAGCTGATTCTGACATTTTTTCAAATATCTTCACTTATCTCCACAGTGATATATTGCTGACAAATAGTACAAGGGGATGCTGAAAAGTTCTCAGCCCAACCAACCAACTTCCTAAATTCTAAGTGTTATTTTGTCTCTGTAACTGAAAAGAGCATTAAATGCCAAGACGCAAAATTCTATGTTTTGACATTGTTTCAGATCATTGATTGAACCATATCCAAGTCATTCACTTCTTAGTTGAGCTGAGACCTTTTCAGCACCCCCTTGTATGACTGTTTCAGAAGGTTTAATATTTCAAACCAAAATGAACTTTAACATGGATTGGAAATAATGCATGACCAAAAAACACTCAAAGAGATGGCCCACAGTACAGAAAATAAACAGGCATGAATGTAAATTGGCAAGAACCACAACTCTTTGACGCTTAACTAATACAAATGATGAGATATATATCTGTAGTCATGATAAATGCCTAAAATGTACTTAAGTACTGTTTGGATTTTTTTTAAGGTGGATGTCAAGATTACATACAATTTAGATTTGCTTCAGTTTGACCAAAAGACCTTTCTTCCACTGTTTTATTGCCTTTCACATCTAATCCCAGCCTGACTCCTCTTTAGCTTGAAGGTGGCAAATAAGTTTTTTTTAACTGCTGTCAAGTAAATGTCTTCTGTTATGTATTATAACACTTGAAAGAGGCATATCACAGGCTGGCCACATTTGCTGCCTATCACAGGATACACTCATTTTGCTTTTGTATCTGTATCAATAAAACAATTTTCTTCATGGGCCACGTTATACCTGTTCGGAGTATTTTTCTGTTCTACAGTATCACTGTATGTTCTGACCAACACAGTAACTAGTACTGTGAGGTTCTGTTATATTGAGAATTAAGCACCAACATTCATGGCTGAGAGAATAAATAATTACAATGTATAGTCTTTCCATCTTTTGGTGAAAAATAATCTAAACTCCTGTACTCCATCTCATTATGCTTCCTTTATTCCAAAATGTCTTAAAAAGCTAAAACTAGACCATATTAATAACAATATTTAACCATGAATTAGTCCTACTGCACTATCAAGCTTGATGCTTACAATTCCCAAGCTGTTCTCTACAGCGCAGGAGAATACCACGGGAACAGAGCTGAAAAATAACTTCCCAATGGTCAACACTAATAGCATGCAAATCATATGCATGCTATTAGTGTTAAACATTGGGAAATTATTTCTCAGTAAGGAGGAAGAACATGCCTGGCATGTGCACATAAGATCTATGTGCTAGCAAATCTCTTATGTTCATGCCCAGTCATCCAGTGAGCCAGGAAGAGGACATTTTCTTTTTTTAAGAAAATATGTATCAGCCACATTTTCTAAGCCAAACCCTGCTACCCCTCTCCTAGTTCATGGGTGAACGAATCACCACATTTGGATGCTAACGTTTGACTACAACCATGTTTGGCCGTGGCCAATCATTTCACAGCCAAATGTGGTGTCCCCCTCACTCCCTCTGGGAGTTGGAAGTAAAACACAGTCTCAAAAAGGTGGGCTTTTAATATGGATTTGAATAATGCCAGGGATGGAGCTGACGTATTGACTTGGGCAGTCTGTTCCATGCGTATGGTGCAGCAAGGGAAAAGGAACATAGGCCTAGATGCACTAAGAGGATCGGTAAGACCGTGTAGGTCTGCACTGATCCAATTTTTTGGCCAATTCAGAAAGAGCAATTGATGCTCTAAAAAGTCTGCATGCAAATGGTTCACATGGATGTTCGTAATCCCAGACTCTGCCGTCCGATGATCGTTATGAGAGCGACTCTCACACATATGCAGAGCCGGCAGGGGAAGTCCCAAAAAGCAGCCTCCTGCCAGTCAACTGTTCGGGGCAGGAAACCTTATTTTCTTTTTTTTTTCTTTTTAAATGGGCACAGATACTGTTTAACAGGTTAACATGCAGGAAGAATAGCAGGATTGTCAGCCAGCATTTGAGGACATAACATGCAGTTTCAGCAAGGCTAAAACTCATTTTTCCTCATTAAACAAAAAAAAAAAAAATGGTCACAGAACAGAATCTCTACTTCTGGGAACACCCATGGGACCTACTAAACAGATAAAGATTATAAACTCTGCAAAAAGTCATATCATCCATCCTTCTACCATCCTGCTGTCCTGACCCATCAAGCTCTAGGTTCAAAATGACACCAGTTCATTAGGTGTCAAACTGCCAAATAATGGAGAACCAGGGCCATTTATATATGCACTGGCCCTTTTAAGCTGTCCCTGAAAGTATCAGGCCTAAAGTTGCATTATTCGTTTACCACAAGAGTTACTTTCTGTGATACTGAGTTATCACTGGTTAGTGACTTCTATGGTAATTTAAGCTTTATAATTTCCTCCCAAAATGATCAAGATCACTAATTTAGGGTAATTTGACCTCAGACCACAGGCTCTCAGATTCTAGAAGTGTAAAAATTAGAGAATTCAGCCCTCACATTTTAAAATAAAGATTTCTCCATTTTTGGCAGATAATGACTAGGGCAATTTTAATTTATAACATTTTATTGAAGGAAATAAATTAATATAATACAAATAGATTTTCATATCAAATAGATTCACAATTATATTTTCATACATATTTCTATCATTCCTCTAAAATATATTTCCATATAACCCATATCAACCTCCCTACTCCCCCCACCTCCCTTCCCCCTCCTCTACCCCTCCCCTTCCTCTTCCATTCACATGTATTGAAGTAATTAATCAAATTATAATAAATTATGAAATTTACATACATATTTCTATCATTCCTTCAATATACATTTCTATATGACCTATTCCATCCTACCCCTGCATCCCCCAATTCTCCCCCCCCCCGAATGGAAGATGACACATATTACCAGGTATTGCAATGCTATAAATGTTTCCAAAGCTTCAATGTAAAATATTAATAACCATACTTCGTGTTTTAGAGAAAAGATTTTGAATATATGGATCCCACATTTTCAAAAAGAAATATGTACGTCTTAGAAACTTACAAACATCCCTAACTTCAAATAAAATTAAATGATGACGTTGGTTTCTCCAATGCCAAAAACCAGGAGGATCTTTCTGTAACCAATATTGCAAAATATATTTGTGACCAATCATGCATGCTTTTTGAAATAAAATGAATCTACCTTGTCCATATACCCCACAAGTAGCAGCTTTACCAAATAACACCCCCTTGGGGATTCCACTAATGGACTATCCCATAATGAACCTAGATATAATAGGATGGCAGACCAGAATGACTTAATAAGCGGACATTGCCACAATGCATGAGATAACGTATTTGGAACTTTCTCACATTTAATACAAATGGGAGAATTAACTAATCCTGCATGAAATGCTTGCACTTGTGAGAAATATGCCCTATGTAAAATTCTATACGTACATTCCCTCCAAACATAGCCCTTAATAATTTTAGGCAATCGATGAATAGCTTGACTAAAATCTTGAAGTGATATTTGAGTCCCTAACTAATCACACCATTTTTGTAGAATGCTATCATATGTTCTATTTGGAATTAAACTCCACCACCACTTATGTAACAAAGATACAGAGATTGGAACATCATTACATTGGTTAAAAAAATTGAGAAGCTTTTCACGAACACCCAAAGAAAGACCCGATCTTGGTTTTTGACTACCATAATGTTCTAATTGCATGTATCCATATAATGACCCTGGTCCACTTCCAACCACTTTCCAATAACAATTTCTTCCTTACTGTGAGCCTGTTAAAACTGAATTGGGATATTTATTTATTAGGATTTATCTACCAATTTAAACAAAAAACAAAAACACCCAAGGCAGTGCTTAGCAAGAAAAAGATGAACATACAGCAGACAGAAAAAATTACAGCAGTGAAAATATTCAAATAGCAGTACACAGTATGGCATAGTAAATTGTCAACAGAATACACAATAAAACATTTTAATAGACAGCATAGGGGTAAGTGAAGGAGGAATATAGATAAGATAGAGTAAGGAGTTAGAAAATAAAGGGATTAATTTAAAGAAAGCTGCACATGGAGTCAGAAAGGTGCTTGAATATAATCTTAGCTAGGACAGGAGTAGATAAGCTTATCCTGCTTCACTATTGCTGAATTTTACTAAGCCATGGTAGAGGTTTCTACCATGGTCTGGAGCGCTAGAATTCCTTTGAGCGTCAGAGCATTTAGAACCCTGGGCCACGGTAGAAACCTCTACCGTGGCTTAGCAAAAGAGGGTCAATGCTAAAAATGTCACAAAGAACACACAGTATGCACCTGAAAACCCGATTGGATTTCTGCCCTCAAGGACCGGAGTCGCTGATGTCATTCTCTATGCATTGCCATTAACACATGAGCCCTTACCCATGTCTATTTTGTAGGCAGTAAGGCCTTGATTCTATAAGTGGTGCCTATGGAGTTAGGTGCCTAGTTAATTTTTTTTAAAATTGGTTAACTGGCGCTGATAATTGAAAGGGCCATTATAAATCGATTAAAAAACAAATTGAAAAAATAATCTAATTTTTCGGTAGGCACCTAACTTGGTAGGTGCAATGTAGACGTCTACACCGAGGCGCCTACCTAAAAAGTAGGTGTGGTTAGGGGCAGAGTTTGGGCATGGATTGTGTTGGGTGCCGATATTTTAGACCAAGAAAACCCTGGCCCAGACATGGGCCACTCCGGTCCTCGAGGGCCGGAATCCAATCGGGTTTCCAGGATTTGCCCAATGAATATGCATGAGATCTATTTGCATGCACTGCTTTCAATGCATATTCATTGGGGAAATCCTGAAAACCTGATTGGATTCCAGACCTCGAGGACCGGAGTTGCCATGTCTGCCCTGGCCTAATATAATGGTGCCTACCAGCATGATTCTATATAGACGGTGCCTAACTTTGAGTGCCATGCAGTAGGTACCATTTTCCTAGGCGCCTACTGAGCTCGGCACCGTTTATAAAATCAGGCACTAAGGGCTCACAAACTATTCACGCGCTAATCGGTTAACACGCAGCAATGTAGCTGCAGTAACCAATTAATGTAAAACATGACTACTGTGCCCCCCACCCCACCCCAGCCTACCCCTAGCACAAAAAAATAAAAAGTATTTTTTAGTTCATGGGTAGCATATGCAACAGACTACCACAGGACACCCGAGTGTGCCCCATGGTACCACATTTGAATCTGCAGTAAGTACATGTACATTTGAATTTGCAGTGAGGACCTCTAAGTATGAAGTGGGCAGAGCCCCAGATCAAATATTTAGCTCCAAGGATGCAGATTCACTAAAAGCTTCAAGCTGAAAGATGTGATTTCATTAAGATTAATAAATGGAACTGTCTTAATGTTTCTCTAAGGGTCGACATATGTAAGATAATAATGCTGTATCTTGTTTGAATACTTCCTTTAATTCTGAAAGCAGATGGTAGAAAAATAGTGCATTCATTCTGTAGAGAATTTAATTTGGAAAGAAGAAGAAAACAAAATAAGTATAAGATGCAACAATCAGTGGGGAATGAGGAATTAGTGTTTCCAAATGTGTAATGCAGAGTTTTAAATTACTCTGCCTAGCCCTAGAGAAAACTACATCTTGTGCAGCCTGTGATGCCTTTATTGGTCCAATTTACAACTTATCCAAATACATAGTTCCTCTTCTGAGATCTGGCCTGGCCAAGAAGTGTGCAAGGAGACTTATCTACATTTATTAAAAGAAAATAAGACTAAAATACACAGCTGGGGATGGTTGCTGGCACAGAAACAGAGAAAATGACAGCAGATTGTGGCCATGTGGCCCGTTCAGTCTGCCCATCCATACCAGCTTCTAATCTCGACTAACCTTTCCTCTGTCTTAGAGATCCTCTGTGCTTGTCTCATGCTTTCTTGAGTTCAGAAATGGTCCTCATTTCCATTAAGAGGCTGTTCAGCATCCATTACCCTTTCTGTAAAGAAGTACCAGTATTTCTTTAGAAGCCTATTTGCCTTCCACTTTTACCCTATGTTCACTTGTTCCAGACTTCCTTTTAGATGCCACAGTAGTATTTAAATGTCTTTATCATATCTCCCTTGTCTCACCTTACTTCCAGAGATGCATTCTTCTAGAGGAGATACTATATATGTGAGCTTCTAGGAAACTGAGACAGGGCAGAGAGAAAAAAAAATAATCAGTAAAGGTAAGGTTAAATACACAGTGTGGCCAGTTCTTAAGGAAACAAACCCTTTCCACTTCAAGAGCAGGGTGGCATAAGTAGCTCCATTCTGTAGCTTCTGAGGGCCATGGCCCATCATGGGCAGTAGCAAGTGGTAAATCCTGGCCCTCTGGGCTGCCTACAGATTTTTGCCACTGTAGTAGGCATAGGCCTAGCATGTCTGCAGAGAAATTCAGGCCTGCAGATCCCTTCATATATATCTCCCAATCTCCAGGGCTTTCACACCTTCCATATTTGCATTCCTCAGTCTCCCTAGCTTCTATTCACATCCTTCAGAGACTCGGTATCCTCCAGAGAATTCCCTATACTCATCCCCAAGTCCTCAGAGCACCCCAATTTTCCCTGGATATCACCTTGTATACACATGCCTCTTCCCTCCCATATATATGTCCCATCCCTTCCATGCTTGTGCCCTAGAACTGCTGCATACATTATCCCACAGTGTAACCTTCACATATATCTTTCAGACACCTTCCTATATATGTTGTCCAATAAATATTTCTGAGTCTCTGTTTCACATACACATCCTCATCTTAAATGAACATTTCCTAGAGGCCCTTCTTCAAACACAGCTCCCTCAGTTCCTCTATTCCCATATACACTCTACAGAACTAAGAGCTCTAGATGCCAGTCTCAAAGGACTGTACCAAACTGTTTTGTACCTTCCTCCTGCTCTTCTGGTCTATTCACTTGGTTTAGATCTGACCTCCAGGCTGTGCTTCCTCCCTTTCTTGTACTCCTTTGGCCTTGTCTTTCATACACCATGGCAGCAGGTTTCCTGTCTGTAACAGAAGCACTGGAGAAGGGGCTCAATAACAAAGTCAGTCACAGATGACTTCTTAATTCTTCCTTTAAAGAAAGAAGCAGGCTTGAACAACTCGCGAGGCCTGCCACAGAAGGGGGGGTCTCGTGGGTCAGGGCAGACAGAAAGGAGCGGGTGATCCAATGGGAGGGAGAAAGAGGTGGGGCAAGACAGGGGGTGGGCCTTTTTAAATTTGGTCTCTCCCAGATCTTAGATTTTCTCTTTAGCATGAGTAACGTTGAAAGAAAATTTTTTCCCGGCGACGGCATCTTCATAGAAGCTTCAAGTCGCCATCTTAGGAAAGCTCCGCCCATTCACAGTGGTCATTTGGCTTTTTTTAAAATCTAGAACCACATAGGGGCAGATTCTATAAATAGGCAGCCAGTCGAGACTCACATAAAAAAACAAACCTTTCAGCTCTCCCTCATATTACCCTGACAACTACTGTAAAAACACCCCTTTTGCCAAGTTATCATTAATTGTTGGTGCACTTAATTGGACAAGTTTGAAATTTTCAAAATGTGGGCGCAATAGAAATCAACGTGCAATTGTTGGGGGAAGTATCAGGCAATTCTGCTACTTGTAATGGAATTACAGTGATTGCCTGCTCTTTTGTGTATGATTTAGATATTTGAGCTCTGTTTTATATTCCAGGCATCAACAGCTTTTGACTGTTCCTTCAATATCTATTGTTCATGAAGCATCTACTCATGCTGTAATTGGCTCTAGAATGTTGACTGAATTGTTGATGATGAAAGTGAGGCCCCACTTGGAGTATTAGGTTCAGTTTTGGAGGCCGAATCTTGCTAAGGACGTAAAAAGACTTGAAGCAATTCAGAGAAAAGCAACAAAAGGAGAGAGAGGCGTTATATTATATAGACATTCAAATATTTGAAAGCCCTGATTCATGCAATGCAATTATTAAGGGTGTATACACTTCAAAGGGAACGTTTGCTGATGATCTCCTGGTGACAACTATTGCTTTCTTAATAGCATGCCCCAATTTAATGCAAATGATGTAGGAGTATGCTGTGGAGTCAAGTTTTACGTAAAATTACTGTTAATAAGATTGAGTTGTTGAATGTAAAATTTATCACAGCCTCTGCATATGCAGCTCTGAAGAAAATTATCCTATTTAAGTATACTAAGAACTATTTTAGATATCTTGGGATGAACCTTACAACATCCTTGGAGGCAAATTGTCCATTCAAATGTTTGAAAGATAAGAACATAAGAAATGCCTTCACCGGATCAGACCGAGGTCCATTCCGGCGATCCGCTCACGCGGCGGCCCATTTAGTTCTCTGTTATGAAAACCTGAAATTACCATATCCCTCAATATGATTTGCAAGAAGGTGTATATCCAACTTGTGCTTGAAACCCCGAAGAGTAGTCTCCGCCACAACATCCACAGGAAGAGAATATACAAACCTTTTCCAGAGACAGAAAGGTAGTAGAACTAGAGGACATGAATTTACGTTGAGACATTCAGATGTAGTCCTCCTCAAGAGATGGAATTGTTTAGTAATGCTTTGTGGCACTTGGGCCTGGATTCTGTATAGGACGTCTTAGGCGCCTGGGCCAGTTAGACCCTAGGATCCTGTGGGTTGAGCAGGGGAGGGGTGGGCCTGCTAACTGGACAGTGCAAGGACCCATCCAGCCAACTTGCAGGTAAGCCCGAGGAGGGGTTCTGGGGGGTTTAATGGGGGGGTCTGGTAGGAGGGGTTGGGCACCCTCCTTCCGGCAATCTTCAGGGAAGCCATTGGGGGGTCCAGCAGGAGGGGTTGGGCCCCCTCCTGCTGGTGATCTTCAGAGGAGCCGTTGGGGGGGGTCCAACAGGAGGGGTTGGACACTCTCCTGTCGGCGATCTTCGGGGGTGGGGTGGGAGGAGGGGAGACTGGCAGCTGTAGCCATGACCACTATACAATCACATCAGGGAGATCCCTTGCTACGATTAAGTATAGCGTTGCTCCTGATTGGCTGATTAGACAGCTGTAGGACACCTACAGCTGCCTACAATTGGGATGCACTTTGCAGAATCCAGGCCATGGAACGTCTCCTGTAAAGCTGAAGAAAGTGAGTAAATGCACTCCAGAGGTTATGTTAAACGAAAAATTGCTCAAGCAGAAACCTCACTGAGTCATCATATTGCCTCTGTGGGTTGTTTTATAATAGGCACCAAGCGTCAAGATATCTTTTCAGTAATTGCTCCCCAGTTTTGGAATACTCTTCCATCCACAATAAGAGAAGAAAATAACTTAGACCGTTTTAAAGGCCTTTTTAAGATCCATTTATTCAAAGATGCCTTTATGTTTAAATCATTTATATTGAGCAGCAGAAAACAAGCAAATCCAACGCAAGAAACTAGCAATTCCAAACAGAGCACGACAAACAGCAAATAGCACGCTCAAACAATTTTCAATAACAAACAGCAGACCAAACCTCCCTAAGGTGATATCACCCAATTAACGCCTGGCCCAAGGGTGGTATCAGTAGATAGCTTTGATATAGATAGCCTAAGGAAAGGGGCACAAAGTCTCACTAAATCCAGATGTTACTAATTTTGTAAAGGATGACCATATTCCATTACCTCTTGCTTTCATATAACCAAATACATATGCATTTCCTCTCTCTTGCTATGGCAAGGTGATTAAAGTCAATCTTAAATCAGCATACATTTCAATCAACTTTTCTCCTGGAATAGTCAGGATGCTAACCTGTGCAAGCATGCACCAAAATAAGCTGCATAAATAACACCTTCATCTCAGTCAATTAGGCAGGCTTCTGATGAAAAGATTACAAATTAGTGTGTGTTTAGCAAAGTACTGGCATTGCAGGATTATACCATTAAAATGCATAAACATCTCCTCAAAGATTTTTTTAATGTTAAGCACAGGCACTAATTAAGTAAGATTTCCCAAAAAAAGAAAATAATTTACTTTAACACACCAGTCACAGATAATGCTCCCTACCTATCAGGAATGCTTTAAGCCTGCCCTACATTTTTAAGTTCCTTTTTCCAAACCTGCTGGGATTTGCAGTCATTTATTTTGTTTTGCTATGAACAGAAATACTAGAACACTGCTATGGATGTATAACAGTAAATATAACTAGTTGCTATCTATCATAATGAAACCCTAAGCGTGCATGCGCACTTACAACTTCGTGATCCCTGCCTCCGTGATCTGTAGCTCCATGGCAGTGTTCGACGCGTTCAGCTGGAGCCTGCGGCGGTTTGTGTGTGGTGGACTCTTTTCCCTTTGCTTTAGTTGTAGTGGGTTGCAGCAGTGGCGGACCGGGGGTAGTGTTTGAAGCGGCGGTAGGCCAGATGATAGGTAGCAGCAGCGGGGGCCAGTACGGGGGGAGGGGGGGGGCGGCTTCTGCTTCGGCGCTGGAGGGAGGCAGGCTTTAGCGAGCAGATATGGAGGGAGGTAGGCTGGCTAGCTTTGGGGAAGGGGGATGGGACAAAGGCTGGAAAGCAGTGAGGGGGGACATAGGAAGGAGCACTGGGGGCACTAAGGACATAGGAAGGGGCACTGGGGACACTAAGGACATGGGAAGGGGCACTAAGGACATAGGAAGGAGGCACACTAAGGACATAGGAAGATACCTGGACAAAAGATACCCAGACACAACACTTGCTTTCCAAGCAGGCCAAATGAACAACTGGCTGGGTAACCTAAGAACTCCTATTGCCCTATCTCTTTATACTCTATCCGATTTGTAACCAAGATCTCTCAAACCCTCTCTGTACTCTGCTTACATGTATTGATGACTTTACAGTGTGCCCATTCTCGCTGATTGTCCAGCTCCTCTTATTGTAAACCGCCTCGAACTACTATGGCTTTGGCGATATATAACAATAAAATTATTATTATTATTAAGGACATAGGAAAGAGGCACTGGGAGCACTAAGGACATGGAAAGGAAGGAGGGAGGGAATAGAAAGGGACAATTGTTGGGCCTGAGTGTAGAAAGCGGCCAAGGAGAGAGAGACAGAAAGAAAGAAAGACAGATAGCGGAAAAGGAGAGAGACAGAAAGACAGACAAATCTACTCTAGCACCCGTTAATGTAAAGGGCATAAACACTTGTACTTAAATAAAATGTGTTACTTTTACTTGTAAAGTAATGCAGAACATGTAGCTTTTACTGAATTTTGCCAATTTTTACAACTTTTACTCAGTTACGTGTGATATGCTTGTACTTGCATTGTATGGTGGAAAACAGTTTGTACAACTGTCAAATTTGAGAGTGTTATAGCCGAGAAACATAATTCTACTAATACATTTCTCAGAGTATGGAGTTCTGTCAAATCCTATTGTGATCTGGATCGTCATATCTAAATATACAGTATACTGATATACTTACTACTAGCTTAGACATAGTCTTACTGTGGTGCTCATTGGGAACTCTCTTTCATGCTTTATATGCATACTTATTGATGAAGTTTTTTATACTGGTTTTATCACATAAGTTTGACATTGATCAATTGGTTGTATTAACATAGAAACATAGAAAAATGATGGCAGAAAAGGGCCATAGCACATCAAGTCTGCCCACTCTAATGACCCATCCCCTCGACTTTACCCCTCTAGAGATCCCACATGTGTATCCCATTTACTTTTAAAATCTGGCACGCTGGTTGCCTGAAATCACCTGCAGGGGAAGTTCGTTCCAATGATCAACCACCCTTTCGGTGAAGAAATACTTCCTGGTGTCGCCATGAAATTTCCCTCCTCTGATTTTTAGCGGATGCCCTCTTGTGGCCGATGGTCCTTAAAGAAAGAAGATATCATCTTCCACCTCGATACGGCCTGTGATATATTTAAACATCTCAATCATGTCTCCTCTCTCTCTACGTTCCTCGAGTGAGTACAGCTGCAATTTATTCAGCCTTTTCTCATATGGGAGATCCCTAAGCCCTGAGACCATCCTGGTGGCCATTCTTTGAACCGACTCAACTCTCAGCACATCTTTTTGGTAATGTGGCCTCCAGAATTGAACACAATATTCCAGGTGAGGTCTCACCATGGATCTGTACAACGGCATGATGACTTTGGGCTTCCGGCTAACAAAGCATCTGCTGATGCAACCCATCATTTGTCTAGCCTTGGATGAAGCCTTCTCTACCTGATTGGCAATTTTCATGTCTTCACTGATTATCACTCCTAAATCCCGTTCTGCTACAGTCTTGGCTAAGGTCTCGCCATTTAGTGTGTAAGTTCTGCACGGATTTCTGCTGCCAAGGTGCATGACCTTACATTTTTTTGCATTGAAGCCGAGCTGCCAAGTCGAGGACCAATGTTCCAGTAGAAGTAGGTCTTGCGTCATACTGTCGGCCAAAGTGCTTTTACCTACTATGTTGCAGAGTTTGGTGTCATCGGCGAACAATGTTATTCTACCTTTAAGCCCCTGAGTCAGATCACTTACAAATATGTTGAATAGGATCGGACCTAATACCGAGACCTGCGGCACTCCACTGGTCACCGCCGACGTTTTGGAGAGGGTACCGTTTACTATCACCCTCTGAAGTTTACCGCTTAGCCAATCATTGACCCATGCAGTTAGAGTTTCTCCCAGTCCCATTGATTTCATCTTGCTCAGTAACCTGTGGTGTGGGACGCTATCAAAAGCTTTACTGTTATGTCAAGATTATTGCTCTTTCCCTGTGTATTTTTACTGTTAGTGCAACTGGATTGTATCATGTCCTAGTTACCATTTGTATACCTTTTTGTTCACTTTTTCTATAAAAACAATTAAAAAAAAAAACACAAAGAAAACCCCTAAAGTGGTAAAAAACTGGAACGCTCTTCCGGAGGCTGTTATAGGGGAAAACACCCTCCAGGGATTCAATACAAAATTAGACAAGTTCCTGCTGAACCGGATCGTACGCAGGTAGGGCTGGTCTCAGTTAGGGCACTGGCATTTGACCTAGGGGCCGCCACGGGAGCAGACTGCTGGGCACGATGGACCAATGGTCTGACCCAGCAGCAGCAATTATTCTATCGATATAAACGTATGAGTTTGGAACTAATTGGTCATTGTAAACTGGTCATTAATGAGATCTGGGACCCGTTAGCAAATTTTGCAACCACCAATTAATAGTATAAGCCATTTCTATAGAGTTTTATACACATCCGGAATGGGGGGGGAGAAAGATATTTCTATTACTATTTGTTAGTTATAAGTGCTGTTTTATTGTACCAATTGTTGTAATTTTTGGATGCACTTTGTGTATGTTTTAAAATGAATAAAGGGACAATGTAGCCAGTCCAGGCTGACCAGAATCACCAACCCCAGATGAACTACTATCCTTCAGATGACCCTACCTATCTGAGCTCCCTCCAACTTTTCCGTAAACATTTGAAAACTCAAAAATATAATACTTCCTCCCTCTCTGGCATACTAAGCCCCTCTAAACGTTCTTTATACTAAGGCCTATAACCCTTCATTGGAGTTCCTTTTCTATAGGTACACAATTACTTCCTAAAATATTTCTTTGTAAACTTAGCCGTGCCTAAGAGACTGAATCATCTAGCACAATTTGTTATGTTGCATCTCATCAGTCGAGATCTCATTCATTGGCAACTGGCATATGTTTACGATATAAGTCACTTATTTTAAATACTTTTTTTGCTTATTTAAGTTTTTTGTATTGCCATATTTTAAGAAATAAATATAGAACAATTTAATAAGATAGTGCAAAAATTGAAAAGCACTTATCTGCAAATAGTCAGCACTGATATCCCAACGGGGCCACCGTTTCACCCGATGTGGCTTCGTCAGGGGAAAGGTTGACAGTGCCTGGAATACAAAATTTTCTTTAGTTACTTAAATTTTAACTACAACATTTCTTAAATACGTTGTAAAAGATATATTTCAACGAAATTTATCATTGCAACTTACGGAACAAAATTCTCATAAATCCTCCGTGTGATTGTATGTTTGAAAATGGCGGCGAACTAAAAGAACGCTCTGGTTTTTAAATCTGCAAAGCACCGCTCCCGGTGCTTACATTGGTACGTACAACAACGTAACAAACGTAAGAAGTGTATCATGCTTTGGCGGAAGCATGTGATCAAAGGAGATCCAAAAAACATTTTTTGTCTTCAGCCAGAGAGTGGCCATAAGAAATACAGCTAGATGGGAAACCAAAATTACAAAAAATACTGAAGATGATCAGGATAGATGGTCTTAATAATAACTAGACCAATCTTGTCGTTTAGCCCTTTGGGTTGCAAGGTTTGTAGAGTAAAAATACAAAATGTTTCTCGACGTTTCAAATGTAGATTTCTATTACCTCCTCTTTTACTTTTTTTGATGACCTCTATAACAAATCCTTTCAGATGTTCAAAAGTATGGGCATTTTCAAGGCAATGCTATACTAACGGTTCTTTGATTTGTTGTCTTTTAATGTTGGACTTGTGTTCAGCCAGGCGGGTTTTAAAGGATCTGGTGGTCATACCCACGTACATCTTTTGGCAAGGACACAAAATGATGTAAACCACATAGTCCGTTTGGCAAGTACTGAAATGATTCAGTTTGTATGTGGATAAATTGTTAGGATTCTCAAAGTGTTTTATTTGTAAAGAAAAATCACAATAAATGCAGTGTCCACATTTGAAATGCCCAACACAAGTCGGGGTGATATCCTTATCTTGAAACTGATTTTTACTAAGAAATTCTTTTAGATTTTTTCCCCTGGAAAAAGCAAAATGTATTCGATGATTTTCGAATTCAGGGAGGGATTGAATAATGGTCCAGTGTTTCTTAATGATTTTCTTGAGTTGGGCGCTTGATATAGAGTGCTTCAGATCCCACCAAAAGACTACAGAACAAAATACGTAAAATAACTGACATAGCCCTAAAAGCAGGATTTATCACAAAGAAGGATTACCAGTTTTTGAACATTAATCATCCAGTTAT